>NC_055699.1:32943005-33050505 GCF_017639745.1 Melanotaenia boesemani
TACAGCTGTCATGTTAAATCATAGAAACACATGATAGAAGAAATCTTTGTACCTTGATTGGTAATCCTCCTCTTGTAAGTTGCATTGTTTGAAAGCGTCTGCTAAAAGCATAACATAATGAATAAACAGCTCATACATCCTTAATAGAAGAGTTTTTCTATAATTGTAATATGGCAGCATTTGTTGTTGTTGTTTAGTCTTCATGATGCTGTTGCATGGGCAGCTATGTGATTGTATCTGAGATTGCAACTGGCATTAAACCCAAATCCCAAATTTCCCTGAGGACTCTCCAAAGGGATTAATAAAGTATTTCTATTCTATTCTATTCTATTCTATTCTAAACCCATGCAAACAAATAATAAAATACAGATGGTGCATGCTGTAATGAGTAGTGAAAAGTCACAACTGTAACACTCTACTTTCTGGTCTGCCAAAGTAGATGATGCCTCACACTGTTTTCATGCCACAAGTGGGTCATTTTTGCAAATAAGCTTCTGTTTAAAATATACTGTTTTTATGCTACAGATCCATGGTGGCAGAGAAACTGACAGATGCTGCATCTTTTGAGAGGTAGAGGTGTCCCAGAGGAAAAGGTACTGTTCTGAATGTAAGATGAACCTGTCATCCACCCAACCATTTTTGATACTTAAGGGGGGCAAAAAATGAAGCTTTAAGAAGTTTGAGAGCTTATTAACTTCTACTAGCAAGAAGATCCATTTTAAAAGGGATGTAGGAAGCTTATTATTGACCATTTTGTGCACTTGATGCACACTGCTATCATTACAGCTGCTCTTTAGTGTCAGAATATAGACATTATATGCTGAGGGAATGTAGTCTCCAATGACATGGCTGTTTGATGACTGTAATTATGGAACTTGCCAAAAACGTTTACAATTCAGTAAACAGTTAAGATGAATACATATTTTCTTGGTTTCCTCATTTCAGGTGGATAAAATAAGACTTGATATTACTCATGCAGCCATATGTCAAATAACCTGAACCATAACTTTAGTATTTTTTTATCACAAATGATGAATGTTTGCAATCTGCTTTTCACTTTGTGTAGGTTTATTGTTCTTTTGCATCTGAAGTTGATAGTCTTGTCTCTGTCCTATGTCCTGATTGACAAAGAGGTCATTCTGCTAATGGAAGATGTCCAACTGGCCCAGTATCTTCCATCATATGGAGGCAGAGTTGCTCTGTTTAGTTTTTGCAAGCTTAACTCATCAAAGCAAAAACAGGGTCTTTTGAGAAACTAAGAGAGAAACGGAAACTTAGAAAGGAAACCTACAGAGAGGAAGAAGAGCCAGAAACATCCCACAAAGTAAAACGTGGAGTAAAACAGTCCACAAGAAATGTTGAAATAGGATGGATTCACGCTGACAATGAAGCGACAAAGCGGGTCAGAGCCAAACAAGGTGGCAGGACCAGTAAGGTAACACTGATCAGATTCTGATACGATCAGATCTGCACATCTAGCAAAGGTAATGAATCTGACTTTGAATTTGATGTTTGGGACTTCAAGCAAAATCCTCTTCCCAAAGATGTTTTCATTTAAAACAGTTACAGCACTGTAAAACTCCCAATTCTACTGAGCAACTAAACCAAAAGCAGTGGTGAGTGAAGAGTCTGATGATGAGCTTAGCTTTGCTCGTT
This sequence comes from Melanotaenia boesemani, assembly GCF_017639745.1. Classification (NCBI taxonomy): domain Eukaryota; kingdom Metazoa; phylum Chordata; class Actinopteri; order Atheriniformes; family Melanotaeniidae; genus Melanotaenia; species Melanotaenia boesemani. The sequence goes on from NC_055699.1 coordinate 32,944,662, forward strand.
ATGTGTCCAAGCCTGATGAAGAGCCAGCTGATGAAGAGTCAACACTGGAATTTAGAAGGGACAGAAATCAGTTGGGACTCATAAATGAAGCTCACAGGCCCCTTCAAGGGGTGTTTTTTATCTCTGAAGAAAGCACTGAGCCATCAATAACCAGTGAAAATCCAACAAGCTCAAGCACATTTATAAACGTAATCACTCCGTCTGTGGATAACAATTATGTTGTCTTAGGAGATGTTTCAAAAGTGAGAGAGGCAGGTACCTCTGACCCTGAAAGCATATTTGGTGCTCAGCAAACAGTTAATGATGAGCCTCTCAGTGACACACTGCTCTATCAACCGGTGACTTTCCTCCAAGCCCTCTGTGGTCTTACACCACACAAACAGCTTCAACGTGATGATGGAGGCGTTTTCTGACCCTGAGTTTACTTTCAAACTTCCCAACATCTCAGTGGAAAAGGCGGTTGTGGGGTTGTCAGAGGCAGCTTCAGTAGCTTCTGGGAGGAGCTTTATGAACGGTGCACCCTTTGAAAGGGCCTTTTCTGAGGCGTGATGTCAGTGCTGCTACATGGAGAGCAGCTGGAAGAAGTCTTGAAAGGATCCCAAGGTTACCAATACTTTCCCATCAAGCTAGCCCCACGTTTTGTAGAACTGCTGTTTGGGGCAGTTCACAGTGATTTGAAGAGCTGCCAAGATGTCCTAAGACAGGCTCTAAATGATTTTTCATGTTGATGTTGACAACCTTCTCGAAGTGCCGACCAAGTGTAGAGAGAAGCTCTCTGCTGCTACCCTGCAGTTATCTTGGATCAGATCTCCGTGTTTGTGATTGACTGCTGGAGGGAGATCACAAAGCCACATCTGCATCTGAACCCTGAAGAACTGACCAAAATGTACAGTGACCTCGAACCATCACCAAGGAAAGTGGTCGGAATACTGAACTTCCCGCAGGGATGACACAGAAGGAAGCAGAGGTGTCCCAGCACCTAAAAACATACATCAGGGAACTTAATGAGGGAAAGCTGGAAGATTTTTAAGGTTTAGTACTGGCTGTATTTGTTGCTTTCTGGTCAAATCGAGGTGTTCAGAGCAGTTTGACAACACGGCCCGTTGCCCATACATGTGGAATGGTCTGGAAACGGACTTCTGCAGTCAGTTCCATTCTAGAGAGCAAGATCTGGATAATGGACATTTTGTAGGCTGAATGTATTACAGCTGACTTTTTTCACTGCCTCCGAACTCAAGGTTCAAACAAACACACGCAGTCATCAGCACAGATGTTTATTACAGAAATATTATAATGCACACACATCTGTTTCCTAACAGAACGTTAAAATAAATCTCAGTTACAGAAAAAAATGTATTAATGGGTTGTGAAAAACAGGTTATCAAATTGTTTGTATTTATGTGTTTGCATCAAACTGAAGTTTTTCATGTTACAGAACACATATTGATCATTTGTGATCAGTTTTTATTCATTGTCAGATTACAAAAGTAAGCCATTGAATAAGAGGCTGGATTTTTGAGGTCATTTTGTAATGTGGAAGAAATTTTACTTATTATGTTCTATATATATTATAATCACACCTATAATTACTTCCTTTACTATGTTCATTTATAAATTGTATTTACGCTGATTGTTACCATATTACACTTTTTACATTGCACATTTTTACTCTTCATCACGTTTAAGGTTTCTTCTCTTCATATACATGCTCTGTTAAAGTTCACTACGAGGGTAAGATGACCTTCATCTGGTCCTTCTTCAGACCCTCAGACTGGTTCTGGTGGAGAAACAACTATGTGAGGTTGTTTTGACGCCAGTTCTTGGAGTTGTGTGTCCACCCAACGTCTTCAGGAAGGAGGATTCTTTCTACAGAAATTTAGAACTATAGTTTTTCCTCTTGCCTCCCCAGAGTCTCAAGTTCATGCGAGTCAGGACGACCACTCTCATTACTTGCAAGTAATTCTGTATTCAATACTTCTCCTGTAATGAACTTTTTTATACTTTTACTCATTCCAGACTCTTGGTCATTTTTCTACAACAGTATAAAGATGATTTATTCTAAATGTTTAGTTACTTGTGAAGTTACTAAAAGATGATGCAACTGTGTTTGAGTCATTTTGATGAAAACTGGCATCTGCTGAACATTTAAAAAGTTCACTCACCATAGAACAGAGTACTTAAACTTGATGCTGAGCTTATAATACAATGGGGTACTTGTATTTCAATTTCACTACTGTTCAGGTTTTATTCTACAATTCAGATATTTACATTATTATGATTCTTACTAAAAAAACTTGGAAGGCATTTTGCTGATGACAATGTGTGACTTATACCAGCTTTGGGTTACTTAGCCTGGAACGATTCCTTTGTATCTGCTTATTGTAAATGCTTATTTTATGCTCATCTTTAATAAGAGTGGCATTTTAGATAGAAAATGAGGGTAAAGAAAGTGTCCATATCTGCACACAATTTGGACCTTATTTGGACAGATACTCTGGGCCTGTAGCATCATACTGAGGCAGCCTCTTGTTGGGTCAAACTGTCCAAACATGGCAACACAAAAACAAAGTGAACATTGTGAACCATTTATAGATTTTCAAGAATTCCATTTCTTAATAGTGAATACAGTTCCATTGCATGCTGTGCATCCCCAGGAGGACTCCAAGCATTTTCATCCATTTGGAGAACGCAAAGCTTCATCACAGGGGTGCTTTCCTTTTGGGGTGCACTCCTCCTTGCAAACAGCAACCTCATCGGGTAGTACACTCTGGAGTCTGGAGTACATGAGAACGGGCCGTCCTCTCTGCACACCATGGGTCGGTCTTGATCTTATCTGGTGTGTATTCCCAGTTCTGACAACCTCGTTAAGTTCATCCTGTAAACAAATAACCATTTAACATGAACTATAGTCACTGCAAGCATTGTCTGTCACAAAGAAAATGCAGTTAAATGCAGTTCTGTCCAACATTGTACCTGGATGAGGTCGAGGAAACAGAACTGAATCAATGATTTGTCCAGACAGTCCCCTGAGAAGAGACCATCGTCTTTGAGGGTTTGAATCATGTCCATCCTAAACTGCACTCTGTTTACCCAGGATCCCCCACCATGAGTGTATTCATTGACTGGCAGTGCTGCAGCTGTAAATGAAGCTTCCTTCTCCTGCGTGGTGGTCTGTGTGATTTCTCCGGAGGAACATCTGCATGTCCCTGACATGTCCATTTTCCGTACCAGGGTCACGTCTCAGCCGCTGTGGACAGCCTCCAATGCACATCACAGTATTGATGAAGTAATCAGCTTTTACCTTTGGATTGCTGTCAGTTGTAAATGCTTCCATCCACATTATGTGGCGACTAAATACATCAATGCATCCGTTAACGTCAGTACCATAGGGCTTTAGTTTATTATATGAATCCATATGCCATGAAGCGTCGGGGCCTCTGTAGGTGTACTGCTGGCGTCAGAGACGCCGTGCTCGCTGCCGCTCGACTCCCTCTGGATCCAAAATCTTAGTTATTAGCCGGATTGTTTCTTGAGAAACCACAAAACCCCTCTGAAGGGCTCACTGATGCATCCATCTATAACTCTGTAGTCGACCAGTTCCAACCATTTCCCCCTCCACAAAAGCAGCGCTTTCATCTAAGTCCACCTGGTCCTTTCTGTGGAATAGAAAAAAACGAAAAATTCTTTTCAAAGTCCTAATACTAATAATAATGTGGTGCCAAAAGGTTAAGTATCTCCTGGTCTGTGAAACTTATGTTAAAGTATAACTACACGAAATGCTCCACAGCTCTCATTTTAGCAACTTTCTTCTTCTAATAATAATATTACTTTATTCTCGCAAAATTACAGCTTTGTTCTCGAAGCCTGGGGAATTTTTTTTAATGTGGCCCTAATGCTCCGTCTAAGGTTGATGGGATGGCTGCGGCATCGGAAAACCAATCCAAAGCGTTTGTTTGTGTCCAAACTAATTTTCTTAGTTATCACAAGAGACTTCTGTACAGAAGCAGCATGAGATTAATACAGTCCAGCAGATGTTAGTGGACAGCAGCAACACTAACATGTAGCATACTGTAGCAACATGACTCAGCCACTACTTTACTTATTCCTAAGATTACTTTACTCATTCCTAGGACTACTTTACTCATTCCTAAGATTACTTTACTCATTCCTAGGACTACTTTACTCATTCCTAGGACTACTTTACTCATTCCTAGGACTACTTTACTCATTCCTAAGATTACTTTACTCATTCCTAGGACTACTTTACTCATTCCTAAGATTACTTTACTCATTCCTAGGACTACTTTACTCATTCCTAAGATTACTTTACTCATTCCTAGGACTACTTTACTCATTCCTAAGATTACTTTACTCATTCCTAGGACCACTTTACTCATTCCTAAGACTACTTTACTCATTCCTAAGATTACTTTACTCATTCCTAGGACTACTTTACTCATTCCTAAGATTACTTTACTCATTCCTAGGACTACTTTACTCATTCCTAAGATTACTTTACTCATTCCTAGGACTACTTTACTCATTCCTAGGACTACTTTACTCATTCCTAGGACTACTTTACTCGTTCCTAGGACTACTTTACTCATTCCTAGGACTACTTTACTCGTTCCTAGGACTACTTTACTCATTCCTAGGACTACTTTACTCGTTCCTAGGACTACTTTACTCGTTCCTAGGACTACTTTACTCGTTCCTAGGACTACTTTACTCATTCCTAGGACTACTTTACTCGTTCCTAGGACTACTTTACTCATTCCTAGGATTACTTTACTCATTCCTAGGACTACTTTACTTATTGATGTCATTACCTACCATCATTATAGCTATCCTCTGTTTTCCACTGAAAGTCTGGTTTTCTTTTAGGAAGAAACCGTTTAATTTTCTACTGGGATCCAGGAGAATTTACTCTGACTCAGTAACACGTATGTGAGTTTTGACACTGACATACAGCAATAGTTGATGTGGAGATATACTTCATTTATCTTGGGTCGTTCACGTTGGACAGGAGGCAGTAAAATAGGCCTTTAATCTGTTTAATAATGACCTCTTTGTTCAGAGGATTTTCCCGTTTAAAACATGATCATTTCCCATCATAACGTCATCATTTGCAGTTCCCACAGAGTTTGGAGCAAACCCAGGAGCTGGGTTCAGCTTCGTTGTTCTGCTGGCTGGGATGAAATGAAGAGGAATGTATGATCATTGGCTCCGTCTGTCTGAGATAATCCTTCTGTTCCATGGTTTTCTTCCCTCTGTTGTAATCAGGCTCATGATGGAGGTTTGTTTCAGCTGGAGGAACCCAGCTTTAAAATCAGGTCTGAAAAGACTTTTTTATTCTTTAAATGTTTGTAATTGATTGACTGACTGACTGACTGACTGACTGACTGATTGATTGATTGATTGATTGATCTCTGTTATCATGCGTAACACTTTGTCTTCTGTGTTTGTGAAAGTACTGAAACTTTCAGATTTGTATGGAGGCCATTAAAAACTTTATTTGTTTAGGTTTTTCTATAAACACGAAAGTGAAGAAAGAAATTTATTTCTAAAGCTCATCAGGCTCCAGGACACTATGAAACTCCCAGATTTAAAGTACTGGAATGAAGGAAATTGAGGGAGGTGAGCGGACAGTGAGGTAAAAGCCACATACACCCATTAAGCCCGTCAATAACACACCAGCGAAGCAACACTAGCTCACTTCCACATGACTGCTCTTCCTCCGGAGCCCAGGAGCATCCTCATCCTCACCAACAGGGGGCGACTTACTCCTCATGCTATTCGTCAGCTTGATCTGGCGTCCCATCCTCCCACCAACATCTGGCACCAGTCAGCCAGTGTGGTTGTGTTGGTCCGTCTGGTACCAGCAGCAGATCCCCACACTTCATCTGCAGACCCAGAAGCTCCAGATTCAACACAGAATCAGTTGTTTGGAGACCCCACACCCTCACCTCTGCTGCTCATCCCACACATGCTGCTTCCTTACTAATGTGTCTCCGTTTAAAAGAGGAACAAAAACAGATTTATTACCAAGAAGCTTTGTTACAACACAGAAAAACCCCTGAAAAGCTCGTGAAGCGACTTTCTTCTATGTTTTTTCTCTTCTGTAATTAGATGTAGAACCAGAGCTGTGTGAGATGAGGTTGCATCACATTAGTAAGTTTCACTTTTTAAAACAGACATATTTTCCCAAGAATGGTTCTTTAAGTTTCTTTAAACCTTTCATAACAAAATATTACTGTAAAAAAATCTTACATTCCTCTATTTTTCTTTCCTAACTCTAACATTAGACTTTTTCCTGTGTGCTAGCTTATTGTTGTTTCTGCTAACCCAGCTGACAGGGCAGACCTCCACTCACACTGTAATTTACAGCTAAAATAGGATCATGGAAACCACACAGAGAAAAGGAAAAACAGAACCAACTCTCAGTTTGTGGATGAAGCCATTTCCAGACCACATTATCCCCAAAAAAAGACCTGTTCTATTCTAAACAGATTTTTTCCACTTTGCTTTTTTTTTGGTGTTGACTCTCAGCAGAGGTCACGTGGAGGTGTCCCACAGATCTGAGAAGTTCAGAATTAAATGAAAATCTTAAATACTCATACTATCATGGCATTTCATTCGAAGTTTTTCCTGTTGTTGGTGTTTTTTCCTTCGTTTGATTGGCTACCGGTGGCTTTCCGTGATGAGCTTGTCTCCATGTATTTACTGGAACAGTTCTGCCTGAAGCCGGGGGGTCCAGGTCTGGTCCAAGGAATGTGTTGCTGCAGATTCACAGTCAAATGAAAATGATAATTAGATTTCTACAGCACTTTTCAAGGCAACCAAAGCGCTTTACATTGTATCCTTTGTTCATTCATAGCTGGTGATGCTAATGCAGCCACAGCTGATCCGGGGCGGGCCGACGGAAACACCACAGCCAATCCACGCACCTGACCTCCACTGAGCGTTCACCCACATTCATCGCATCCAGCAATGCCGACACTGGAGGCGCTGGAGGACTGGGAATCCAACTGCCAACCTTCAGATTACTGGACAACCCACTCCCCCACCTGAGCCACGTCCACTGTCAGCTCATATTTTCCATCACATGGTAAAATGTCTCAGTTTCATCATCTGACAAGATGCTAATGGGGTTTATAAATCAATTTATAAAACAGTTTATAAAACTTTGACTCTTCTTGAAAATTGAGGAATAAATGCACTTACAGAGTTGATTTGAAGCCTGTCGGGGTGAGCAGCCACTGGGCTGTAGCTAAATAAGACAATCGTCTCTATGACCCTGTAGTCGGATGCAGGTGATAATGTAGCAGAGCGGTTGTCATGGATACAAGTTTAAGCTGATGATTTACAACAAAGCTTCTTTGGTCAGCTGTTCTGCCTCTGATGCTGATTGCTCTATAACGTCCACTCTGCATTGACTTTCAATGTTTTCCACAGACGTTGGTCCATCTGCATCCTCTTATTTATACAGTGGGGAGTTAAATATAGCCACGCATGCAGGAGAAAACTGCTAGTTATGGCCTTAGAAGTGAGTTTTATAGATATTTTTCAAGCTGTGGGTAAAGATTGTGGTTTTCTGTATAATTTAAAGTTGAACAGATTTAACAGACACGCTGCTGAAGTCTGTTTTATCCATGAACAGGGTCTATTTATCCCTGACTGTAAGATAAAGCTGCTGTGGTCTGATCTGATAGCAGTTCTCCATCCGTCCTGAGCAGGGACTGATACTCAGCCCGGGAACTCGGTTCAGAGAGGCCTTCATCTGATCACATGAAGGATGCAAGTGGAATTTAACACAAATACTTTTATTGGTAGTATTAAAAAATAACATCTAAACATAAGAGTGTGTGTTTAATGATGTGAGGAAAACACGGTTGCATCCATGATGAGAATCTGCCACTCCACCACATCCCAAAGCTGCTCTACTGGACTGAGATCTGGTGGCTGTGGAGGCCGTTGGAGTCCAGTGAACTCATCGTCATGTTCTAGAAAGCAGGTGGAGATGATCTGAGCTTTGTGACATGGTGCATTATCCTGCTGGAAGTAGCATCAGAAGATGCTCCACTGTGGTCATAAAGGGATGGACATGGTCAGCAACAATACTCAGGTAGGCTGTGCTGGTTAAACCAGGCCACGTTGGTACTAAGGGGCCCAAAGTGGGCCAAGAAAATCTCCCCCCACCATTACACCAGCAGCAGCCTGAAGTGTTGATCCAAGGCAGGATGGATCCATGTTTCCATGATGTTTCCAGCAGATTCTGAGCCGAGCATCTGAATGTGGAGCTGAAATGGAGACTCATCAGACCAGCAACGTTTCTCCATCTTCTATTGTCCAGTGTTGGTGAGTGTGTGTGAATTGTAGCCTCAGTTTCCTGTTCTTAGCTGGCAGGAGGCACCCGGTGTGTCTTCTGCTGCATCCTGGTCCAGACAACTGCTGCTCTGGATGTTTTCTCTTCTTCAGACCGTTCTCTGGAAACCCTGGAGATGGTTGTGGGTGGAAATCCCAGTCAATGTCATGATTGCTACTCTGCTGGGCCTCCAGTCCCTCATCAAGCCCATCTGCTCCACCTGTGGCACCCCTGATTATCATACTACCTGCACCTGTGCTTTGCCCTCCTTAAACCTTCTCCCGTTCATGCTTCCCTGCCAGTTGGTCAGCATTCTTGTCTTGTTGATATCCAGTGTTTTCTCTTGTTTCAAGATTCCGATATTCGACCCTGCTACAGCCCTCAGACTTCTTGTGCCTCATCCCCTGTCGGACTCCTCCTGCCAAAAGCAATTTACACAGAAAGATGTGGATGAACTAAAGATCACTCAAGCACTAAAGATCACGCAAGCAAAACTGTCTGATCATTGCAACACAATTCAAACTGACATTATAAAGAAATGTGAAAGTCTACAGCTCATTCTGGGCAAGCAAGAGCACCTGGAGGGTCAGTTGAGGGGGAACCACACTGTGATTGACCTGAAGCCCCGATGAACCCTGGGCTGATACAGAGGAGAAAGTAAAAGACTGAAGCAGAAGTCACAGCTGCAGAGGGAGGGCGAGGTGGAGCGTGCACATCACACAGGTAAACCTGAAGCTGCCGGAGAAAGGCCACGATCCATAGAGGTCAAGTTCCTGCTTTTCAAGGACAAGGCTGCAAAGAGCCAAGAACCGCAAGGGCACGAAAATCTCCATCAATGAGGATGACACAGACGCTGTACGGTTAAAGAGAGAGGAACTGATGTCAACGTTAAAAGCTGCATGTGAAAAAGGAGATAAGGACCTCAGACATGACAGTCTGATCCTCCACCCTCGCGCCAGCACTCCAAGATAAACTGTGCATACTTGAAGGAATGCCTACATAATATAATCTTCCAAAACTTTTATGAATAACACAATCACATCACAACAAACAAGCAAAGAGTGGCTACAGTACCCCACTTTACAACAACCACTGGTGAACAAAGTGCTTTACAAAAGATTAAAACAACTATTTAAAACACACCAGAAAACAAGTACACGAGTAAAAGTAAGATGAATAATAAAAGCACAAATAACAGAAAGATAAAAGAGAAAAATAAAAACAGCAGCGTCACCGGACTACTGGGCGTTAAAAGCCATCCTAAATAAATAAGTTTTAAGTTTAGCTTTAAAAAGGTCAGATCTGTGGGGAGCTTATTCCAGAGCCTGGGTGCAGCAACTGGAAAGGCTCAGTGTCCCCAGTGCTTAAATTTGGACCTGGGCACATCCAACAGTAGCTGGTTAGACCACCTCAGAGCCCTGCCTCACTCAGAACAGTTAGCATCTCTGATAAATAAGATGGGGTGAGGCCATCAAGAGCTTTAAAAACAAAAATTAAAAGTTTAAAATCTATTCTAAAATGGGCTGGATGGAGTAAAGGATAGGAGTGATGTGTTCATTTCTCTTGGTGCCAGTTAAATGCTCGACCCCAGCGATAACATGTATAAGGAAAACAAAACAGGGCCAATAATAGAACCTGCTGGAACCCCACAGGAAAGACAAATTACCAATCATCACAGAAAACGTTCTACTGGACAAAACTGACCTGAACCCCTTCAATGCCGAGCCATGGATGCCAGCATAGTGCTCCAGGCGTGAGAGGAGGACCGTATGGTCCATCGTGTCAAAGGCTGCTGTACGACCCAACAGCACCAAGGAAACCGGACATTTGGCGTCAGCAGACAATGAAATATTGTTGTGCACCTTTAGCAATGCAGACCTGAACCCAGACTGAAATTTCTCAAGAACAGAGCTGTTTTCCCGAAAGGACTGCAGCTGTATAAAAACAACTGTTTCTAATACTTTAGACAGAAAGGACAGGTGGGAAGCAGGTCTAAACGCTGAGGGGTCAAGATTAAGTTTTTTAAAAAGAGGCCTTACTATGGCATGTTTAAAAGCTGGGACGGTTCCTAGAAGGTAGGTATTGATAAGAACATCAAGACTAGGCCCTACAGTGTAAAAAACCATTTTCAGCACTCTGGCAGGAACAACATCCAGTAGACAATCTGCATGCTTCAAAGATTTCCCTGTGTTACCGAGGGAAGGGAGAGAAACCAACTCACATGCTCAAGCACAGCAGGAAGAGCTGGACCGTTAGTCCTACATCTTGGTAGGATGTTCCTGCACCCAATGGAAGCAGCAAAAACTCACGAGCCAACGGGTGGCTTTGGTCTGTAAGGATTAAACGAGCCTTGTTTAACACTCTGGTTTGATGCAGGGCTGAAAGGTCATTCAGGGAGATCCTGCAGTTTTCCCACACAGTCTAACAATCCCCTGTAACCTGTTCTTGTTCTTGAGAGAAAGGAGCCGTACCAACAGATGAAAGAGAAGGTTAAAAGTGATTCAATAAAACAAGAATAAAACATTTGCATATAAGTCCTGTCAACATCAAAACTACGAAGCTTCCGATAAAAATACATGCTGGTGAGCTTCCTGTAAACAGCGTCCACATGAAGGTCAAAGGTCAGCCTGTCATCCAGGTGGGTGTCCAGGTATTTATAAGAGTTAACCAGCTCTGCTGCCTGGTTCTCAATCCTGACAGTAAGATGTTCGGCGGATTCTTCCGAAACTTGATGCATATTTCTTTTGTTTTGCTGATATTGATATTGAAGAAGGATGACCTGCACCAGTTGGTGAATTTTTCCACTACAGGTCCGTGATCAGCAAGGACACCATAACCGAGTCATCCGCGAGTTTAATAACGTTACGACCTACGTGTTGGCTGCGACACTCATTTTTATATAAAACAAATAATAAAGGTGAGAGGATGCAGCCCTGTGGGGATCCAGTGGAAGAGGTGAGAAAACACCATCAACTTTCACCCGTTGTAGTCGCTCTGGTAAAAAGTCGACCAGCCAGGCTACAAGACCAGAATCCTTGTTGAGGGAGTTTCTTAATCTTTCTGCTAAAACGTGCGGCTTAATACAGTTAAAAGCAGATGAAAAGTCAACACATAAAAGAAGAGCGAAGGACCTGCTCCCTCAAGATGGGTTAAAACTAAATTCAGCAGGGTGCCTGCAGCATCCTCAACACCTCTGCCTAACCTGTAAGTGAACTGCAGCGGGTCCATGATCCTGGACCCGGTCAGGAGTGATTCCTTAACAATTTTTTCAAAAGACTTCATGACCAGAGAAGTTAGAGCAACTGGTCTGAAGTCGTTAGGAGTTTTGGGAGATGCAGGTTTAGGTACTGGAACAGTGATGGAATATTTCCAGAGTGAAGGGACCTTATGAAGCTGGAGGGATGATGAAAAAATAAAACTAAATATATCTGCCAGCTGGATAGCACAGTTTTAAGGACCCGACCTCCAACGCCATCAGGACCAGGACTTTTCCTCAGTCTGCATATCACCCCGTCTCTCCTTCCACGTCTTCTGCGGTGGCTTTTATGAAGCGAGCCACAGGGAGGACGCCATAGGTGAGAAGGTACAGACGACGGGCGGCGGTGACTTTGGTCATCCACTGAAAGCGTGGATCGAAAGTTTATCCACTTAATCATGGATATTTAAAAAGGCCAGGCGATCATACAACAGCAAAGATGACACATTAAGAGCAAAAAGCAATAAAAGCAGCATAGAGAAAGCAGCAGAGGCAGATGACCAGCCACACACAGAGGCACCATCTTGCTTTTTTTTTTTTTTGTTTGTTTTGTTTTGTTTTTAATATTAACATAAACTGTCTTAGAAGCAAAAGGAAATGATGTCATGGTATTGTTGTTTGAACATAAATTGCACATACTTGCTATTTCAGAGACTCATCTGGACTCTTCCTTTAATGATACTATGTTAGATATTAAAGGCTACAACATTTACAGAAATGATAGAAATAGACATGATGAGCAGTTCTGGCTAGATATAGTTGGACTCACCTCGACGAACGGCTTGGGCTCTGGAACCACTGTCCTTGAGAGGGGCTGGAACCTCTTCCATTCTGGAGTTGCTCCCTGTGAGAGGCACCGAGCAGGTGTGGGCATGCTCATTGCCCCCTGCCTTGGCGCCTGTACGCTGGGATTTACCCCAGTGGACGAAAGGGTAGCCTCCCTCCGCCTTCAGGTGGGGGGACAGGTCCTGACTTTCTGCTTATGCACCAAACAGTAGTTCAGGGTACCTGCCCTTTTTGGAGTCCTTGGAGGGGGTGTTGGAGAGCACTCCTTCCGGGGACTCCCTCGTTCTGCTGGGGGACTTCAATGCCCAGGTGGGCAATGAGAGCGAGACTTGGAGGGGCGTGATTGGCCTGATCTGAATCCAAGTGGTGTTTTGTTGTTGGACTTCTGTGCTCGTAATGGATTGTCCATAACGAACACCTTGTTCAGACATAAGAGTGTCCACATGTGCACTTGGCACGAGGACACTCTAGGCTGCAGTTCGATGATCGACTTTGTAGTCGTGTCGTCGGACTTGCGGCCGCATGTCCTGGACACTCGGGTGAAGAGAGGGTGGCAGAGCTGTCAACTGATCACCACCTGGTGGTGAGTTGGCTCATATGGTGGGGGAGGATGCTGGTCAGGCCTGGCAGACCCAAGCGTGTAGTGAGGGTCTGCTGGGAACGTCTGGCGGAGTCCCCTGTCACAAAGAGTTTCAACTCCCATCTCCGGCAGAGCTTCAACCATGTATCGGGTGAGGCGGGGGACATTGAGTCCGAGTGGGCTGTGTTCCATGCCACTATTGTTGAGGCGACCAGCCGCAGCTGTGGCCGAAAGGTTGTTGGTGCCTGTTGTGGCGGTAACCTCCGAACTCGTTGGTGGATACCAACAGTAAGGGATGCCGTCAAGCTGAAGGAATCCTATAGGGCCTTTTTGGCCTGTGGGACTCCAGAGGTAGCTGATGGGTATCTGCAAGCTGAGGAGAACACAGCTTTGGCGGTCGCTAAGGCAAAAACTCGGGCATGGGAGGAGTTTGGAGAGGCCATGGAGAATGACTTCCAGACAGCTTTGAGGAGATTCTGGTCCACCATCCGGCGGCTCAGGAGGGGAAAGCAGTTCTCCATCAACACTGTGTACAGTGGGGATGGGGGGCTGCTGACCTCGACTCGGGACGTTGTGAGGCGGTGGATGGAATACTTCGAAGACAATCTCAATCCCAACAACACGTCTTCCGATATGGAAGCAGAGTCTGGGGTAGCTGGTGCTGGCTCTCCCATTTCTGGAGCTGAGGTCGCTGAGGTGGTTAATAAGCTCCTCAGTGGCAGGGCCCCGGGGGTGGATGAGGTCCACCCAGAGTTCCTTAAGGCTCTGGATGCTGTAGGGCTGTCTTGGCTGACACACCTCTGCAGCATCGCGTGGGCATCGGGGACAGTTCCCCTGGACTGACAGACTGGGGTGGTGGTCCCCCTCTTCAAAAAGGGGGACTGGAGGGTGTGCTCCAACTACAGGGGGATCACACTCCTCAGCCTCCTCAGTATAGTCTATTCAGGGGTGCTGGAGAGGAGGGTCCGTCGGATAGTCGAACCTCGGATTGAGGAGGAGCACTGTGGTTTTCGTCCTGGTCGTGGAACAGTGGACCAGCTCTACACCCTCTTCGGGGTCTTGGAGGGGGTATGGGCGTTCACTCAAGCAGTTTACATGTGCTTTGTGGACTTGGAGAAGGCAGGGGACTCCTGTGGGGGGTACTCCGGGAGTATGGAGTGCCGAACCTGCTTGTTCAAGTCCCTGTATGACCGGTATCAGAGCTTGGTTCACATTGCCAGTAGTAAATCTGATTAGCTTAGGCAGCTGCCCTCGCGACCTGACCCTGGATAAGCGGCAGAAAATGGATGGATGTACATCTTGCAAACAGCGATTCAGTCACTAATATTATCACATCGTGACTACTACCCAGCAGTTTGGTCAAATGCTACTGGAGATATGTTAAACAAACTACAATGTATACAGAACAGAGCTGCCCACACACTACTCCTGGCCACAGAGCAAATATCATCTCAGTGTCAGAGCTCAACTGGTTATTGATAAAAGACAGACTGTTATATTTAGATATAAAAAAAAAGATCTAAAATCTCCTCTTTTCTGTTCTAAACCTCACCTTTAGTGCAGAAAACCCTAATTACATCATAAGACATGCATCTGTAAGAGATTTTACACCCAGAGCAAGATCAAATGCCATTTAACAAACTGTTCAATATGGAGGTATGAAAGAATATAATTGTGTCGTGGAGAGACAATTACTTGATAAAAACAGTTGAATGGTTGCTTACAGCACCGGGACATGTCTACAAAGTGTTAACTGCTTGTTAAGGCGGGTCAGCTGCTTGTTAAGGCCGGTCGGCTGCTTGTTTAGGCGGGTCGGCTGCATGTTTAGGCGGGTCGGCTGCATGTTTAGGTGGGTCGGCTGCTTGTTAAGGTGGGTCAGCTGCTTGTTAAGGCCGGTCGGCTGCTTGTTTAGGCGGGTCGGCTGCATGTTTAGGCGGGTCGGCTGCTTGTTAAGGTGGGTCAGCTGTTTGTTTAGGTGGGTCGGCTGCTGAAGGACTCCTTCCACTGACCGGCCAGCAGGATCTTTCTCCGCAAGTTTGGACTGAAACTGGACTGAACTGAAAATAATGTGAATATCGCCACTGACCAAAAGACCATATCTCCGACTCTCCAGCTTAATTTTTCTTTCTCTTTAGATGGCACACAATCAGTTACGTCACGCAAATCGATCTCTATGGCAACGTGTCCAGGCAAGCACACACACAGGCAGCAGCATGCGTGTACCACTTAAAACAGATTAGAACTTTACACATAGGCAAACACGGCTCGAGTAACGTAGAAAAACATGTTACTGTAGTCCAGTAAAGTAATTTCGTTACCAATATTTTAGGTGTAACGCACTACTTTACTTCATTACCCAAACAAGTAATATCCTTACTGTAACGCATTCCTTAGAGGGGTAGTACAGTCTAGTTAGTTCAGGTATCTGCCCGGCAGCTTCTTGTGGGATAGTATGGCATGCTATGTGCCAGGCTCTGGTTGGCACAAGGCGGGGTGGGCGGGGTTTTTTTTTATGGCTCAGACAACTTTTCTGTTATGTTTATCTGTTTTTGTACAATGCTTTGCTTTTGCTGCCAGCTGGTCTACATCTATCAAGGTGCATGTTCTCCCTTATGAAGTTCTTTTTGTTGCCAGAAGATGCAGGGGTCCCATGATAATGTATGAACAGGAGGCAGAGATATCACCGTGGCCTCGTAAAAGGGCTAAGCCATGTCATTAAGAGGAAGAAGGTGTTTATCTGCAGATGTGATATTCCTGTAGGAGACTCATATCCAGGCAACTGAGCAACATAAATTGAGGTGTAGTTGATATCACAGATATCTCAATCGCCATTCACCTAATTACATCCTAATTAATCACATAATTGCATCCTGGGTGTCCAAAACAACAGCCTTCTTTTGAAACTCAGGCAAAATCCCTTTGAACTTGGGGATAAACCCACAAGGCTCTTATAACGGCAGTTTAAATGTGTACAGGCCTTCAGGATGATCCATAGCATGACATTGAGCAGGGACCTGGTTAACTAACTGGTGGAAATATTATGTTATCATTTATATTCTTTTGAGAAGCCTACTGCTACACGTAACTAATGAGTTGTGCAACCACTCACGTGTACCTTATATAACTGACCAGCTTGCTTGAGACTAAGTAGTTATCTTTGTGTAACTTCTATTTATGTTTATATAACATGATTCAGCCTATACCAGTTTTCATGATGTGTATGTGCTTGTGGTTTGAAGGGTGGTAACACCCCTTGTGTGTGTTAATAAAAGATTGCTGCAGAGGAAAGGTTCTTCGGAGTTGAGCAGAGTTATGTCACATAACTGCCTCTGAGAGCTCTCTCCCCTTTGCAAAGCATTTAAGGAAGAATCCTGCGTCGTGTCTCTGTTTAATGCCAGAATAAACCTGACACTAACCATAAAGAATGAAGGATCATTTCAGAGTTTTACAGCGAGTGGCATTCCTCCAAACGTAACGCCACGCACGCCGACCTGGCCAGTTTCTTCCACTCTTTACATTGCCTAGCTTAGTGATTCTGCCAGGGAAGCTCTAGATTCTGATTTTTCACAGGAAGAAATGATCTCTGCCATGAAGTCATTTCCATCGGGCAAAGCGGCTTCGGCTGTGAATAAGAAATGCTCCGGTGTTCTTGCTCCACTCTTACTTAGGATGATATCTAACTCAAAGAGGGATAAAACCTTACCTAAAACTCTCTACGAGGCTAATATCTCACTCATTTTGAGGAGAGACAGAGAAGAAACAGCAGTCAGCTACAGACCTATTGCACATCAGAAGTTTGACAGGAAAATGATTACAGACGGGGTTCATCCCTGGCAGATATTCCTTTTCCCAGACGTCCTCTCAACACTGTGTGTGCCAACCAGTGGAGCAGCAATTACATCTCTTGATGCACGCAAGACTTTTGACCAGGTCGAATGGCCGTACACGCTGGAGTCGCTGTGTAGATTTGAGTTGGGTGACTCATTTATATCTTAGGTGAAACTTATATACACTAACCATCACCTGAGTGATGGTGATAAGTCAACTCCTTTACTCTTACACCGCTCGGTGCAGTTGGGTTGCTCTCTCTCACTGCCCTAAAGAAAGGACTCATCCAGAAATGATGGGACTGAAGGTAGGGGATACAGAAATACTCATTAGTTTGTGCAAAGACAACGTCTTAGTAGGCCTAAGAAACTCAGAAGAATCAATTCCTCTTTTACTAGTTCTAATCACCTCAAGCTGTCTGGAAACACAATCAACCGGGGAAAAGTGAATTCATGCCCCTTTTCTGGCGCATCCTCATCAGGCTTTCTGGAAGCTCCACCATCGCGTCAAAGTGAGCCTCTCCTCCCTAGTGGCCGGCAGTTATTCATTTACTCATTGTTGGTTCTGGTTCTCGTCTGTTTATTCACTTTGAAAACGGTCAAATAAAAATAGCAATAATAAAATCTGTCACGCATGAACTCATCGTCCTCTTCATCAGGTCCTTGTGTTACACACATATCAAACCAGCCAATCACACACACATTCAGATAGTAGGCTCAGAAAGCTGTGAATAATCTCAACTCGATTAGTAAACTGCTTTACTATGTTGGCTGAGCTGCAGATGTCCCACAGAGGACAGATAATACACTTCCAGCTGACTGTATGACAATAAACAAATAAATAAATAAACGTCATCCACGTCTTTTTTTGTCCTCAAGCTGTTGCTGTCAGTGTCAGAGCCTGAAAAGAAACTGTCATTATTTCATTATGTTCTTTATTTTTATGCAGTACCAGTACCACCAATCCATCAAGATCCCAGAAATTTGACTTAAGAGTTTTAGTGCAACCTTCCTGACATTCCCAACAGCTTGAGAGGTCCTGGATTAAAGACCGTCATCAAGATCTAAGCCTTCAAATAAAGCTGCTAATCAGCAGGTTGCTGATTTTTTCAGAGAAGAAAACACAGATTGATCCATAAATCCTGAAAGAGGAAGCCTGAGCATGTGTTAGCAGACCTCAGCTCGTTCTGACGTTAAATGAAATGAGGCTTAGTCACGTAGTTCAGCCACATTTACTGGCATCCTGTTACCTCAAATCTACTTACGGTCTGCAGCTGACTATTACCTGGGTTTTTGTGTGTGTGAGAAAGTTGTTTTTTCTTTTTTTCATATGATTTCACTTATGGCCTCTAGATGCACTTCACCATGACACACTGCCCCATACATATCTCTGTAAACCTTCATCTGCTTGAAAGCTCCAGAGCCTCAATGCTAACAAGAAAGAAGCTTTAACAAAGCCATGGTTGAAAAACAAAGGTTTTTACTGGATACGCTGACTCACAAATTTACTTGCATGCCATGACACCTGCAGCCTGTATGAGCCATCATCCTTCGATCTGACGGCATGATGACTCAAAGAACTTTACAGAAAACAAGAAGCATCATTTAACATTAAAAACAATAGAAAAAGGAAAAATGAACACTGGATAAAATCAGTATTAAAACATGATCAAGGTAAAAAGTCCAGCTTAAAGAACCAGATCCAGATCTGGACTGTAAATAAAAACTACTCCATGCAGCAGAGAACAGGTGGGTCTTTAACCTGGATCTAAATAAACTGAGTGTTTCAGCTGATCTGAGGCTTTCTGGGAGTTTGTTCCAGACATGTGGAGCATAGAAGCTGAATACAGCTTCTCCATGTCTGGTTCTGACTCTGGAACTGATAAGAACCTGGATCCAGATGACCTGAGGGTTCTGGTAGGTTCATACTGGGTCAAGAGGTCACTGATGTGTGTTGGTCCTAAACCAGTCAGAGCTTTCTAGACCAGCAGCAGAACTTTAAAGTCTATCCTCTGACGGACCGGCAGCCAGTGTAAAGACCTCAGAGCTGGACTGATGTGGTCCACTTTCTTGGTCTTAGTGAGGACTGGAGCAGCAGAGTTCTGGATCAGCTGCAGGTGTCTGACTGATGTTTTAGGTAGAACCTGTAAAAACACTGTTACAATAATCAAGCCGACTAAAGATGGAAGCTGGACTAGTTTTTCCAGGTCCTGCTGAGACATCACATCTTTTATCCTTAAAATGTTCTTAAGGTGATAAGTGTCTCTTACGCACCCGATTATTTCTTTCTTTCTTATCGTTTTATTCCTTATTTTATATATGTATATATCCTATTGAATATTTTGAACTCTAGCATGGAACTTGCACGTCGTCTTGTTTATTCAAGAGAGGAACTTTTTGCATGGAAGACTGACGTCGGAATGCAGCACAACGTCCCGACAGAGCTGAGGAGGAAGTACAGAGGCTGCAAGTCAGGATCTAAGCTAAAGGCTGCTCGACGATGTTTTAAGCCAGTGATCCCCTCTGTACTAATGGGGAACGTCAACTCACTACCTAACAAGATGGACGAGCTGTTGGCACCGAACAATCAACGGAGTTATCGCGAGTGCAGCTTATACATCTTCACATGGCTCATGATGCGATACCGGATGGTTACGTGGATCTACCGGGTTTCACTGCTGTGAGAGCTGACCGAGACATGAACGCCTGAGGTAAGAGCAGAGGTGGGGGGCTCATCATTTATGTGAACAAACGTTGGTGTTGCCCAGGACATGTCTCAGTGAAAAAGGAACTGTGTTGCCAGGACTTGGAACTGTTAGCCGTTAGTCTGCGGCCATATTACTTGCCGAGGGAGCTTAGTCACATGATCGTGCTCTGTGTTTACATCCCGCCCAGCGCGGATGCATCAGCTGCCTGTGAGAAGATACACACAGTAACAGCAAGGCTGCAGACTAAGCACCCCGAGGCGTTTATGGTCATATCTGGGGATTTTAATCATGCTTCCCTGGACTCTACCTTGGCCTCCTTCTACCAGGCTGTAGACTGTCCCACAAGGAACAACAGAACAATAGAGCTGCTGTACTCCAATGTGAAGGATGCCTACACAGCCACCCCCCTCACCCCACTTGGAAAGTCTGACCACAACCTGGTTCACCTACAGCCACAGTACACCCCCCTGGTCAAAAGGATGTCTAAAACCACACGCTCAATCAGGAAGTGGTCACCTGAGGCAGAGGATGCTCTGAGAGACTGCTTTGACATCACTGACTGGGATGTACTGCTGAGACAACATGGTGAGGACATAGAGGAGCAGACTCACTGTCTGACGGACTACATCAACTTCTCGCTGGACGTAGTCTCCCCCAATAAGACTGTCCGTTGTTATCCAAATAACAAACCTTGGATAACACAAGATGTCAAAGCTGCCCTCAACAGGAAGAAGGTGGCTTTCATGAACCATGACAGGGAGGAAATGCAATTAGCACAGCGGGAGGTGAAACAATGCCTGAAGGTGGCGAGGGACACCTACAGAAGGAAGGTGGAAGATAAACTGAGTGAGAGCCGTATGAAGGAGGTCTGGGATGGTGTCAACACCATCACAGGCTTCAGATCAAAGGTCATAACAGCAGGGGGGACAGTGGAAGAAGCAAACAGGCTGAACATCTTCTTTAACCGCTTTGACCAGCCCACGGTCCCCCCTCCCCCACTGCAGTACACAACCTCCCTGACTTCATCCCCTGTGCAGCCCCCCTGTCAACCTTTACCCCTCCCCCCATCTCAACACCCTCCACACATAACAGCAGAACAGGTGAGGGGAGAATTGAGGTAGCTCCACCCATGGAAAGCAGCAGGCCCTGACAGAGTGCCTCCTCGTCTGCTTAGGACCTGCGCTGCTGAACTGGAGGAACCACTCCAGCATGTCTTCAACCACAGTCTACAGCTGGGGAAAGTGCCTACCCTGTGGAAAACATCCTGTATTGTTCCAGTTCCAAAGAAAAAAACGTCCTGGTGAGCTGAACGATTACAGACCGGTGGCACTTACATCCCAGCTGATGAAGACGATGGAGCGGCTCATCCTCAATCTCCTCAAGGCCCAAGTGCAACAGGTCCAGGACCCCCTACAGTTTGCCTATTGCGCAGGTGTGGGTGTGGAGGATGCTATTCTCTACCTCCTACACCGTGTCCAAGTACATCTGGATAAGGGGAGGGGCACAGTGAGGATCCTCTTCTTGGATTTTTCAAGTGCCTTCAACACAATCCAGCCCCTGATACTTCTGGACAAACTGAGAGAGATGCAGGTGGACCCCTGCTTGGTGTCCTGGATTGGTAACTACCTCACAGAGAGACCGCAGTACGTCAGGCTAAAGGACATCACATCTGACACCTTTATTAGCAGCACAGGAGCACCCCAGGGGACGGTGCTGGCCCCCCTCCTCTTCACACTCTACACCTCAGACTTCTGTTACAACTCAGAGCTGTGTCACATCCAGAAGTTTGCAGATGACACAGCCATCGTGGGGTGTATCAGGGATGATGGAGAGGATGAGTACAGGAATCTGGTCAGTGACTTTGTCACCTGGAGTCAGACGAACCATCTCCAGCTTAACACCTCAAAGACTAAGGAGCTGGTTATTGACTTCAGGAAGTCCAGCCCACAACCACGTCCAGTGACCATCAGGGACGACAAGGTGGAGATTGTAGACAACTACAGGTACCTCGGGTTGTGGCTGGATAACAAGCTGGACTGGACATGCTGTACAGATCACCTGTACAAGAAGGGCCAAAGCCGTCTGTACTTCCTGCGAAGACTGGGATCTTTTAACATCTGCAGGAAACTCCTGTGGATGTTCTATCAGTCTGTGGTGGCTAGTACGCTTTTTTATGCTGTTGTCTGCTGGGGGGGGGTAACATGACAAAAAGGTGTGCTAACAGGCTGGAAAAACTCATCAGGCGGGCGGGCTCTGTGGTTGGCATGAAGCTGGACTCCCTGGTGACAGTGGCAGAGAGGAGAACACTAAAAAACTACTGGCTATTGTGAATGATGCCAGTCACCCTCTGCACACTGTCATCAGTGCACAGAGAAGCCTGACCAGTACCAGGCTGCTCCTCCCCAAGAGTAGGACCAACTGGCTCAGAGACTCCTTTGTCCCCCGAGCCATCAAACTGTACAACTCTGCATTAGGCAGGAGGGGGAGAAGGAGGGGGGAGAAGGAGGTGTGCAGTCCGCCTGATAGAACACATGCACAATAACCCATACAAACAGTTGTAATAACTTATACGTGCAATAGTGAACTGGGAATCTGTACCAACTCTACTGTGTGCAATGCTTGTTTATATTGTTTTATTTAATTTATCTTATTGTTATTTATTGCATTCTATTTATACTTTTCTTGCACCTTATTGCCTCTATTTTACTTTATACCTGTATATATTATATCTTAGTGCTTATCCTGCTTTACTGTTGGTGTTGTATTGCTGCTGGTACCCAAAGCCTATTAACTTTCTCCCAGTTCCTTTCTCCAGTCTCTGACCCAGATGATAGTGGGGCGACCTTGGGAGCTGATCCAGGAAAGGTCCACAGCCCGAGAAGATGGGGCATTTCCAGGAGAACTTGATAACCAGCCATCCACGGCCAGTACAGGGAGCAAACAGGACGGTCACACTGATCTCTCCTACTGGAACAATGTTGGTGCCAGACCAAAGTCATCAACCCCGGCCAGAACCTGGTCTGATGTTGTTCATCTCAGAGGTAAATCCAACAGGAAAATTAAAGCTCCAGCACTCACTCCACCACCTGAAGTCTCACTGCATAATAAATGTATGTTCACTCTTAAGAAAATGAGTGATAATGAATGTAATGTAAGGGTCAATTAAAACTTAAGAAATAGCCCTAAAACTCAGCCAATGGCTAACCAGACCAGGAGGAGAGACCAAAATTCCACAAACAGGAGGACTAGAGAAGGTATCAGCACCTCCATACAAAAAGAAATACACTAAGTTCTGGTTAGGGACTCTATGACAGCATGTGAGGATGGCAAAGATGGAAAATCTAACTTTTCTTATCCTAAAAGGTAACAATAACCGAATAAGGTACTTTTTCTTTCATCAAGATAGACATTCCTCTACTAACATGCGGATTAATTAACATCATAGATTATTCTACTCTACATAATCTGGAATCCACAGTCATTTCTTTAGACACAGAAAAAGCATTTGACCGAGTAAACTGGAAATTTTTATTTGCAACGTTAAACAAATTTGGGTTTGGGTCATCTTTCATAGATTGGATAAAAATATTATATAACAACCCAAATGCATGTGTGAAGACCAATGATCAAACTTCTTCAAGCTTCTGTTTGCAGAGAGGAACCAGACAGGGCTGCCCGCTTTCTCCATCACACTTTGCTATTTTTATTGAACCCCTAGCTGCTGCCATAAGACAAAATAAAGAGATTAAAGGAATCCATGCCTTGTGGTCCTGCACACCTGTCCGCAGCTTCTGGCTTCAGGTATGTAAAGACATGTCAATGTGGTTTAAATGTAATCAGTGTACTCTAATTATCGCTTAGTATTAAAACCCACTGGACAACTCAGTGACTGTGTCAGCATGCAGAGCATGAGAAACAAGCAGTGATCAGTGATGAAGAGTGGTGAGTGAGATCATGCATATGCGACCACGCCTCCACGGAGGCCAGAGGCAGACGCAGGCCAGAGACCCGGGCCTCAGCAGCAGACGCGGAGCACCAACCCAAGCCACCCCACCACAAAGACGACTCCAGCCCCACCCGAAGGGCGGCAGAGGAGAGCCCCCCACGGTCCCGGGGCACAGGTCCCAGTGGGCCAAGATCAGCAGCCGCCGGCCCCCCCAAGATATTGTTTCCTCACAGCGGTTTCAAGCCAGATGTTTATTACTTTTATTATTTTTGTACTAAGAAACAGAAATGAGGGAGTTCATATTGGTGTATAATGTAGGGAGGGGGGACGGCTCTTTGTACATGTGTGTGGACGTCTGTGTGACTGAGAGAAAGGCAATGATGGGTGTGTTTTTAAATTGCTATGTCATATACTATGGTGTGTGAAGGCTTGTTTTACTTTAATATGCATACATTTTTTCATCATGTAAAGCACTTTGTGTTGCCTTTGGCAAGAAAAACGCTTTATAAATAAAGTTTGATGTGAATTGATTAACAGCTGCACTTTAATTAACCACCGAACAGCCACTGACAGAACAAAACAAATCCATTTTCAATAAATAAAAATTCATGAAAACATAGAGGCACCAGTCCACTCTTGGAATAGTTTGAATAATGTGACAACTACACATAACACACAAAGGTTATTTATTTGACGGTGTACAAGGTGTCCTAATTAATGGACATTCAAGATTACTTGTCTTCATTTTTATTTAACTATAATAACATGCAAATACAGCGTTAACTTTGTATATTTAAATAGTTTCTACCAGCTTTAAATATCCAACATTTACCTAACTTTCCGTTTCTCCACTCTCCAAGGATGCCTGTTTTTAAATTCCCCTACCCGACTCTCACTCCACAAGACCGGCCAGGTCGAGCATGCACACACACACACACACACACACACAGAACAGCAGTACCTCCCTTAATTTCCACGAAACCACCAGTTTAGTTAACTAGTTTTATATTATTTAATGTACCAATCACCTGCTGTTTAACACATGAATTCCACTCACCAGGACCCCATTTCAGAAAGCGGGTTCAACAAATTTTTGAGTTAAAAGCGCACATCTGGGTTGACCAACTCTGAGCTGTCAAACGCAGAGTTTTTACTAAACCTGCTTTCTGAAACGGGGCCGTTTTCATCCGTCAGGAGAAGCTGCAGCAGCCTCTTTGCGGCCATCAGGCTCCTTTCTGAACTGCCAGCGGTAGCTGTAGAGTCCCCGAACCAACAGTGGAAACAGCAGCAGCTTACTGAAACATTGAAACTGTGATTTGACTTTGTTTTCTTTTCATGTTTTTTCCCCCCCGTTCCCTCTCATTAACTACTCGTACAGCAAAACAAAAAAAAAAATCTTCTTCTTTTCCTCCTGCTGCTGCAGTTTCTTCTTCTTCCTCCCATCTGCTCGCTACTCTCTAATTGGCGGTTGTCTAGCAACCAGCCACCAGCTGATAGGACCTCAGGTTAGGATCAGGACAGACGGCCAAGCCAAACTCAGCATCACATATGACGGAATTCCTCATGGTCCAAACAGGCTAATAAACGGAGAAGTGAAAGTTATGTCACGAAACATGTTGATACGTGTCTTTGCACATTTTTTTGTGGTTATACGGAAATTTTTCTAGTTGGTATACGGCCAGTGACGTGCGGTGAAGTTTATAGTTGGTGAGGCACTGATTTACAATAGTAAGAACTGAAAAGAGCATCTTATTTCAATATTCATTCAACAGCATGCAACTGGTAATGCTTCATATCAGCATTCCTCTTTCATTTACACTCACACACCCACTGTTACCAACTCTTCAGTGAGAAAAGTAGCTGCTGGCGTCATCTAATGTGCATAATAACCTGGTACATGTGGAGAGGAACGTCATGGGAAAGGCAAAAATGGACGAAGACAAGCTAAAAATGTTTAAAAAGGCAAAACTAATAAAAATAAAATAAATAATATTTTCTTTTATTCTAATTTAATTTTATTAAGTGTAGGTCGTTTTCTAATTAGGAGGCTGCAACATTAAACAACACTTGTTTTCCTCCACACTCTTCATTAATAGACATTAATATCTGACGGTAAGCCAGCCGAGATCATCCTGCAGCAGCTTTGAACGTTTCATTTTCAGCCTGGTCATGAAACAGGTGATCATGTCCTGCTCTGAATGCAGCTGCTGCTGCTGCATGAAGCCTCTTCTGGTTGCTTTTGGACAGGAGGGGCCTGCACAGCAGCACACACTCCTCACTGAGAAGAATAAACTACTTTCATATACGTCCGTCTACAAAAGTCTCCAATACTGAAAAAGTCGCTAGATTTGTCACTAGTCGCTTTAAAAAACAAACAAAAAAAGGTCGTTAAGTTGGCAACACACACACACCAACATGGTGTGTGTTGGTGTGTGAGTGTTCCCCCTTGAGGTGAGGCAGAGTACTGTTTGCCTCACCTGCTGACTTTTCTCTGCACATTAATGTACGATAAACGGGAATATTTCTCTCACAAATACATTAAATAATTACACAGACTGTAGAGAGTCGTGGTGTAAAACACATATTTCTGTAAAGTTCATGTTGGCGACATGCTGAGGAACAGAAAACGTGTCATGAACCCAGTTTGTGTTGGATGGTCCAGTCAGAGCTGAGGCACAGCTCGTTCCTCCACCGGGTTTCTGCCCTGGATTTGATCAGGAATTACTCACATTTGGCCATTTTTACTTAATAAACTGTCAAAAATGTGTTAGAGTCATACTGAAAATGCATTTTTAACACAGATCAGTGGAAAATATTAATATTTATTGTATGTTTTTTCTTTACAGAGGCACCTTCAGTGTTGCCTCCAGCTCCACGGTCCATGTCTCCAGTGCCCAGGTCCTGCTTAGCTTTGTAGCGTCCCATGCCGGTGCCCAGGTGGTGCCTGAGGGGGACACAAATCCTCCTCCAACGCCAGGGCCTGTCTTTGGGTAGATCCTATTGCACTTGCCAGAGGGGTCCCAGCTCCTGCCATCGCTGCCTCTGGACCACCCTCCAGAGGTCCGTCTTTGCCTGAACTATCTACTTGGGCTTGGTTGCATTGCTGGGGGTGTTTCCCTCAGGGCCTGGTGGGAGGGTTAAGTGTGATGTGTGTTTGTGTGGTTGTAAAGTTGGAGACTGAAGGGCTAATGGTGGAAGTTGGTGGGCTGTTGGGGGGGCAGATGGAGGCAGATGGAGGCTTTTAGGTGGGATGGTGCAGGGGAGGCTGTGACTGAAGGGTGACGAGTAGGGGTGGGTGGTCATATGTGAGTGGGTGGCTGGTGGGAGGGTGTATTGAGGGATTGATGGTGCCCTGGTTCTCTGATCTCTCCTCGTTCCTCATCCTCTGCATGCTGACTCAGCACTGAGGTGTCCAGTGAGTAAGAAATGCTTTGGTTCAGGTGTGTGTTTCTGGTTCTTTGGTTGTTGTTGCTGTCTTGGTTATTTTTTAGGAACTCCTGATGATTGTCTGCTTAGTTTACATGTAACAGCTGTAGGAAATTGTCTGCTGTGTTTCTATACAGGTGTTGGTTGGTGTTAGGTTGGATTGAAGGGTCGTTACTTCTGTTTGTTATATCTCTGTCTCCTCTTTCTTTTCTGTTCATGCTTCTCCTTTGTTTCTGTCTCCTACATTTTTTAACCTCTATAATTCAAAATAAATAAATAAACATTTAAATGAAAATGACATTATCAAGAGGAGCCTTATACCCATGAAGCTCCTCTTGGCAAAGCAAATCTGTTCGGCACAACACAGCAGCCAGACCATCATTCTGTTGCCACCGTGCTGGACAGGACAAGGTAGAAAAGAAATTGTGGAATTTTAGAAATTCCAACCAACCTCTTTTGTAGTGGTGGGACTGGAACAGCTTCTGGGTGGGTGTGTTTGGAAAAGTAACAAATACAACTTCTTGTGGTAATTTCAAATAAACTAAGCTGGAAGCCACATCTTAACTATAACAAAAACAAAATTTCTAAATCCATTGCAGTACAAGACAAGGAACAGGATTACGTTAATACTAAACCTTTGTATACTGTGTCATTCCTTCTTACTCCCATACCTGATGTATTGTGTGGAAGCATGGAGAAATACTATAGACTGAGGCCTGGTACACTCATAAAGATTGTTTTAATCTGATGTTTTACACATGAAGACAAAAATCAGGCATCTAACAGTGTTGATCATACTGTGTGTGGTGGCTCTGATAATCTCAGCCCAGAACAACACACACACAATGAGGCTGTCCTGCAACTGATCCAGAATCTAGTCCTCAAAGCCGGACAGCTCACGTGACTAAACGCCATCTAACAAAAACATAGAAGTAGAACAACCAGAGAACACCCAGCATGGAAGAGGATGGTAAAGTAATGATGGTGGTGTTTGGAACACGGACTTTATATGCTTCCCCAGTCAGCTCGCTCTCTGATTGGCTACGCTCTGTTCCACGTCACCATCCACAGAGTCACGTCTCAGGAGTCGTTGGCTTTCCTCACACGTGAAGATTTCTGGTTGTAAATGTAGAACATGTTCAATACTTTCGATTGTCGGCCACGACCCATTTCGGAACTGATTGTTGGGACAAATTTGCTCGAAACGCACCTCAGACCACATGAAGATTTATAGGAAAATTTTATAAGACGTAATGTAATCGGGCGTTTGGAAGAGAAAAATACGGACAAAAACAGCCTGATAACCTTTATGTGTGTACCTAGCCTAATATTCATACATTATTTATATTACAGAAACAAGCAAAAAGCATCATAAACAGCCATCTAATTCATTCCTTCTCAAACTAAAGATCTTAAAATTTCATGATTTAGTCAAACTCAGAACAACCCAGATGATGTATAAAGGAACCTAGCAGCATCCAGAAGCTGTTTCAGGGTCGGCTTAGGCAGGGTTTACACCAGAAGACTTTTAAACGATTTGCACAAGACTCTGAAAAACTAGCAGCTCACATCTAAAGACAAATGTTTAGTGTTTTAAGTCTCAGCCTGAGATTTGATAAAGACTGTGAATCTTTTGGGGTCACTATTTACGAGACTGCAACTAGATTCTTTTAGCATTTGTTGTGTCATGTTGGACAGTTGATATGGAACAGGGCTGATCTGCACACAGTAAAGCAAACAAGGGGAGAGTTTCCCTCCAGGAGGGAATTACACATCATCATTATTAAGTGTGGCTTTGCATCTCCACCAGGTGTTACACCGACTCATCAGAATCTGGATGAACGAGTTTCTATTCTTCTCTCATTTGTTAGATCATTATACTGTAAAATGATCCACAGCAGACGTTAACTTCTGCTCCTCTTTCTGGACTCTCCACCGACCTTTCATCACAGCTTCTTGTTTGTCTTTTTTTTTTACGTCCTTTTTTGCCGTTGTTCTTTCGGGATTCCTGTTTCTGTTTTTGTCAGAGCTCATCCATTAGTTTTCGATCTTGTTTCGTCACTGCAACTTGCGATAATATCTAACATGTTTGATATTGTCGCAGATCCAAGACTGGAGATGGCGGGAGCGCTGGGACTCCAGTAAGACTCCTAAGATTTCCTAAAGACGTCTGTTTTTAGTCTGCGACCTGAGCTAATTAAACCAGGTGTGCTAGAACATACAGGGGGGGGCTCTAGGTAATCAGGACAAGAAACCAAAACACAGAAGACTAAAGGATAGAAAGTAAGGACAGAAAAGACCAGAGCGAACCACGACACCCTGGTCCACCAAGGAAATGAGCACCAAAGTACTGGAATGTGAGTCTCAGCCATTGAAACGGCTGGATGTTTTATTCTTCTCTAATTTCTTTCCTTCTTTGCTGGATATGGCACAAGAGGGCGGGTCTAGATGAGTCCTAGACTTCTACCTACTCTCATTCGGACGTGCTGCTGGTTATTTTTGTCAGGATTCTGTGTCACTAGTCACAAAACATGTTTCTTGTGTTTTTGGTTCGAACAAGTGAATAACATTTCCTCTTCATACTCCTCCTCATTGTCTCATGCACTTGTTTTTAATCAAACACCAGCCTGAACTTTAATCTGGGCTAGAAAACATTGTGTGTCTCCGTCCGTGTTCCAGTAGACTGCTGGTCTGGGTCTAAATGAGCTTCCATGTACCGCTTTCCTCCAGTCCCACGTGCATCCAGACCCAGGCAGATAAATCAGAGCTGCAGCCCGACTGGAAACAGCATCCGCCACGAGAGAAGTCTGCGCTGGAACTGGGAACCAGCTGCTCCAGTCAGAGTGGAGGCTCGGACCTCTGCAGGCCGACACGTCTCGTTACGAGACCCTTTAATCTGCCAGACCTGCTGGTCTGAAGACGTGCTGCTGTTTCAACTGGTTTCTACTCGTTAAAAATCAGCTGAAACACTAACTCAGATCAATGCAGAGGCGTTAGCATCAAGTATTTATTGATGAAGACCAATAGATGTGTTTTATGATGGTGGATGTCGGCCGGTTTTTCAGTCAGATGCAGGTCTGAGCTGCAGTCCGGATTCAGACTGGATGAAGCTCAGCGCCTGGCAGGCAGCATCTCAGTGACTCTCCAGATGCATCCTACCTTCCATTTATTTCTTTTTCCTTTTATTTGTCTAATTAAATCATTTTATATTAAATATTTTTATCATCATGTCATTTTTTTTATTTGTTTATTGTTATTTATTTAATATGTAATTGTATTTTAGTCCAGTCTTTTATTTGACTTATTTTGATGGCATTTCTTTTGTTTGGATATAACTGTAAATAAAATCAAATCCTCAGCTATTCAAAGGTTCAACAGAAAATCATTTTATGTGCCAATTTTGCTATTTTTATCTTATGGGAGCAGAAATCTGATTGCAGTGGGTTTGGATATGCAGCCAGTGTCATGTTCCATGAGCTTCACAACGTTAATGACGTCTAGTCCTGCTCTGACCGTCCTCTTCATCACCTTTCTCTGCTACGACTGCTACAGCATCTCCAGGGTTTGCAGTCTGAAGAGGAGGAAATGTCAGAGGAGAATGGGCAGGCTGGTTGTAGACGATAGGAAGGTCCAGTAAGCGTTGGGTCCTTCCGGCCTCTGAAGACTTGACACGTCCAGCTGGAAGCAGCTGCAGCAGCAGGAGACGTGTCAGAGCCTCTCCTGTTCCAGGATCTATTCCACCAACAGTTCTCCAGCTTCCTTCGTTGTTCGTGGAAATTACAAGTGAAGGAACAAAATACTTTCTGTGATGGGACAGATGGTAAAGAATTCCCATTTTCTTTTTCAGTGGGGTTCTTGTTTATCTGAGAGGACTTCAGGACATTGAAATGAAGACATGATTGATTCACCTTCCTGCTGCTGGGTGCCATCACTATTCATGGCTGCCGACAGCATGGCGCAGACACTGGGGCCAATATGCTGATCCAGCCCCTCACATGCTCCCCACTCATGACCCTTGATCAGTCACAAAGAGGGTTTCTCTCTGGACAGAGGTCCCCTGCTCTCTGACGGCTGTGCAGCACAAAACACAGCCTGGGCCTGTTGATACGGGCATTACTGGGAACAATGGGGGACAGACTGGGAGGTCCCCGTGGAAAACAGCACTTCCTGTCACTGGATGAGGATACTGGAAAATCACCATATCCATCTGAGACCAGGGTCATGCTGCAAAGTTCAGCTCAGTAACATTATTTAAAGCCATATTGACTCAATAATTCAAGATAGAAGGTAAATAATTTTCCTCCATTTTGGACTTCCATCGTGTTCTAGGGATTATCCGTGTAGAGGAAAAGTGCCACACACACCGGCTGCATGTGTGTGTGTGGTACACACCCGTGACTTAATTAAAATAGGGGATGTTGCAATTACTATAATATATATTATACACTATACTCTGGCAGCTATTTTTTTATTCTTTTTATCTTATTCACTATACATTGTTTTTTTATTTATTATGTTGTTTATAATTATTCTATTTTATTCTATTTTTTAATTCTGTTTTGCACTGACTGGAGGGTTTTGTACACGTACAGCCCACAGGGGACTCCGTTAGGATGCTGTTCATTGACTTTAGTTCAGCTTCCATCACTACAGTCCCACCTGCTCCACTCCAAGCTGCCCAGCCTGGGGCTGAACTCCACCCTGTGGGCCTGGATCCTGGACTTCCTGTCAAACAGAACTCATGTGGTGCAGGTGGGCTGGCACACCTCCAGCCCCCAAACCCTCGCTGGATCTCCAGAGGACTGCGTTTTCAGCCCTCTGCTCTTCTCCCTGTACACCATGACCGTGTTGCCATGGACAGCTCCAGCACTGTAGTGAAGCTCTACACTGTGGCGGCTGGTTGCATCAACAACGATGATGAGCGGGTGGAGACAGGGAGGTGGAGAACCTGACAGAGTTATGCCATGCTAACACCCTCCTGCTGAACGCAGAAACAACTAAAGAGATGATTACCGACTATGGGAGGAGCCAGCAGAGGAACTACACCCCTCTGAGGATTAATGGCACGGTGTAAAAAGTAGTTCCAGGGTGATGTTCAGCATTGTGTAAAAAGTAGTTCCAGGGTGATGTTCCGCATGGTGCAAAAAGTAGGTCCAGGGTCATGTTCAGCATGGTGTAAAAATTAGTTCCAGGGTGATGTTCAGCATTATGTAAAAAGTAGTTCCAGTGTGATGTTCAGCATTGTGTAAAAAGTAGTTCCAAGGTGGTGTTCAGCATGGTGTAAAAAGTAGTTCCAGGGTGATGTTCAGCACGGTGTAAAAAGTAGTTCCAGGGTGATGTTCAGCATTGTGTAAAAAGTAGTTCCAGGGTGATGTTCAGCATTGTGTAAAAAGTAGTTCCAAGGTGGTGTTCAGCATGGTGTAAAAAGTAGTTCCAGGGTGATGTTCAGCACGGTGTAAAAAGTAGTTCCAAGATGATGTTCAGCACGGTGTAAAAAGTAGTCCCAGGGTGATGTTCAGCATGGGGTAAAAAGTAGTTCCAGGGTGATGTTCAGCATTGTGTAAAAAGTAGTTCCAGGGTGATGTTCAGCATTGTGTAAAAAGTAGTTCCAGGATGATGTTCAGCATTGTGTAAAAAGTAGTTCCAGGATGATGTTCCGCAAGGTGTAAAAAGTAGTTCCAGTGTGATGTTCCTCAAGGTGTAAAAAGTAGTTCCAGTATGATGTTCGGCACGGTGTAAAAAGTAGTTCCAGGGTGATGTTCGGCACGGTGTAAAAAGTAGTTCCAGGGTGATGTTCGGCACAGTGTAAAAAGTAGTTCCAGGATGATGTTCAGCATTGTGTAAAAAGTAGTTCCAGGATGATGTTCGGCACGGTGTAAAAAGTAGTTCCAGGATGATGTTCTGCAAGGTGTAAAAAGTAGTTCCAGTGTGATGTTCGGCACGGTATAAAAAGTAGTTCCAGGGTGATGTTCGGCACGGTGTAAAAAGTAGTTCCAGGGTGATGTTCGGCACGGTGTAAAAAGTAGTTCCAGGATGATGTTCGGCACGGTGTAAAAAGTAGTTCCAGGGTGATGTTCGACACGGTGTAAAAAGTAGTTCCAGGGTGATGTTCCGCATGGTGTAAAAAGTAGGTCCAGGGTGATGTTCGGCATGGTGCAAAAAGTAGGTCCAGGGTGATGTTCAGCATGGTGTAAAAAGTAGTTCCAGGGTGATGTTCAGCATTGTGTAAAAAGTAGTTCCAGGGTGATGTTCAGCATGGTGTAAAAAGTAGTTCCAGGGTGATGTTCAGCATTGTGTAAAAAGTAGTTCCAGGGTGATGTTCAGCATGGTGTAAAAAGTAGTTCCAGGGTGATGTTCCGCATTGTGTAACAAGTAGTTCCAGGATGATCTTCAGCATTGTGTAAAAAGTAGTTCCAGGATGATCTTCAGCACGGTGTAAAAAGTAGTTCCAGGGTGATGTTCAGCACTGTGTAAAAAGTAGTTCCAGGATGATGTTCAGCATTGTGTAAAAAGTAGTTCCAGGATGATGTTCCGCAAGGTGTAAAAAGTAGTTCCAGTGTGATGTTCGGCACGGTGTAAAAAGTAGTTCCAGGGTGATGTTCGGCACGGTGTAAAAAGTAGTTCCAGGGTGATGTTCGGCACGGTGTAAAAAGTAGTTCCAGGATGATGTTGGGCACGGTGTAAAAAGTAGTCCCAGGGTGATGTTCGGCACGGTGTAAAAAGTAGTTACAGGGTGATGTTCAGCATTGTGTAAAAAGTAGTTCCAGGGTGATGTTCAGCATTGTGTAAAAAGTAGTTCCAGGATGATGTTCAGCATTGTGTAAAAAGTAGTTCCAGGATGATGTTCCGCAAGGTGTAAAAAGTAGTTCCAGTGTGATGTTCCTCAAGGTGTAAAAAGTAGTTCCAGTATGATGTTCGGCACGGTGTAAAAAGTAGTTCCAGGGTGATGTTCGGCACGGTGTAAAAAGTAGTTCCAGGGTGATGTTCGGCACAGTGTAAAAAGTAGTTCCAGGATGATGTTCAGCATTGTGTAAAAAGTAGTTCCAGGATGATGTTCGGCACGGTGTAAAAAGTAGTTCCAGGATGATGTTCTGCAAGGTGTAAAAAGTAGTTCCAGTGTGATGTTCGGCACGGTATAAAAAGTAGTTCCAGGGTGATGTTCGGCACGGTGTAAAAAGTAGTTCCAGGGTGATGTTCGGCACGGTGTAAAAAGTAGTTCCAGGATGATGTTCGGCACGGTGTAAAAAGTAGTTCCAGGGTGATGTTCGACACGGTGTAAAAAGTAGTTCCAGGGTGATGTTCCGCATGGTGTAAAAAGTAGGTCCAGGGTGATGTTCGGCATGGTGCAAAAAGTAGGTCCAGGGTGATGTTCAGCATGGTGTAAAAAGTAGTTCCAGGGTGATGTTCGACACGGTGTAAAAAGTAGTTCCAGGGTGATGTTCCGCATTGTGTAAAAAGTAGGTCCAGGGTGATGTTCAGCATGGTGCAAAAAGTAGGTCCAGGGTGATGTTCAGCATGGTGTAAAAAGTAGTTCCAGGGTGATGTTCAGCATTGTGTAAAAAGTAGTTCCAGGGTGATGTTCAGCATTGTGTAAAAAGTAGTTCCAGGGTGATGTTCCGCATTGTGTAAAAAGTAGTTCCAGGATGATCTTCAGCATGGTGTAAAAAGTAGTTCCAGGATGATCTTCAGCACGGTGTAAAAAGTAGTTCCAGGGTGATGTTCAGCATGTTGTAAAAAGTAGTTCCAGGATGATGTTCAGCATGGTGTAAAAAGTAGTTCCAGGGTGATGTTCAGCATTGTGTAAAAAGTAGTTCCAGGATGATGTTCAGCATTGTGTAAAAAGTAGTTCCAGGATGATGTTCAGCATTGTGTAAAAAGTAGTTCCAGGGTGATGTTCAGCATTGTGTAAAAAGTAGTTCCAGGATGATGTTCAGCATGGTGTAAAAAGTAGTTCCAGGATGATGTTCAGCATTGTGTAAAAAGTAGTTCCAGGATGATGTTCAGCATTGTGTAAAAAGTAGTTCCAGGATGATGTTCAGCATTGTGTAAAAAGTAGTTCCAGGGTGATGTTCAGCATTGTGTAAAAAGTAGTTCCAGGATGATGTTCAGCATGGTGTAAAAAGTAGTTCCAGGATGATGTTCAGCATGGTGTAAAAAGTAGTTCCAGGGTGAAGCCATGCTGCTGTGATGGATGCAGGATGTGGTTCAGCATCATCTTGCTGAAATCTGAAATCTTGATGAAATGGGAGCAGATGTTGCTCTAAACTTCTAGACCTTTGCCTCAGACCCTTTTAAATGAGCTTATGCAGAGAAGATGGAAGAAGCTGGTTCTGGATCCTGTTCACATCTGGCTTCTTTTCTGCATGATGGAGCTTTAACCTGCATTTGTGGATTTCAGGGTGAACTGTATTCACAGACAGTGGTTTCTGGAAGTCTTCCTGAGGCCATGCAGTGGTTTCCAGTAGAGAATCATGTCTGCTTTTAATGCAGAAGATCACCAGCATCCAGCCTTTTCCCATGCACACAGAGATTCCTAAATTGGAGCATATTGGATTATATAATGGATTTGTTAAAACTGGATCATTATTAATAACGTCTCTGTAAAAGTTAGTTATATGACTTTGAAGCTGTAGAATAGGCGGGACTGAATTTTAAAGCTCTTGGCTTTTAAAATCCAAATATAGAAATGTGTTTTCCCTTCTTTTAATTAGCTAATTAAACTGAGTAAAAGGTGTTGTTTAGTGTTATACAAACAATTACAGAAATAACAAAAACAAGCCTGTTGAGAAGTAATCTGCACATGCGCAGTGCGGTCCGTACGAGAGAGAGAGAGAGAGAGAGAGAGAGAGAGAGAGAGAGAGAGAGAGAGAGAGAGAGAGAGAGAGAGAGTTAACGGGCTCCGTGGAGCGGGATGTCATAGGGCCCGTGTTTTCTGTCTCTTCTTGTTCACGATGCACTTTAGGATTTTGGTAAGATGCGCGCGTGCTTCCAGATAACCAGCTTCCTGCTCGCCTTCAGCGTCTGCTGCCAGCGGCTCCGCGCTCAGGGTGAGTCTGCGGGATATTAAACTCTCCTGTGTCCATGTTCCTGTCCGAGGCAGCCTTCATTCCCTCTGAGGAGGAACTGAAGTGTTTTATCACCGACTTTCTCCGGCAGGGACTAACTTGTTGATTCTGTGACAGCTGGCAGATTCTAGTCTGGACACCGAGCCGAACTTCGTTCACATATCTAACCATTTTATATCGCTTCGTATCTTCTTGAAAATAAACAGCTTACAAGCATTTGCTAGAAAGCGCGGTTGATAATGACAGTCTCATCTAAAGTTCGGCCACGTTAAAATGACCGGAACCTCTTTTTTTCCTACATAAATAAGCAGTTTTTATTACTTAGTTGTAACTACCGCCCACTGCAGACTATGTACTGCGACTGTGTGTGAATAAATGGCTAAAGTAGACGTCCATTAAAGGAGAATTGTAATTATTTTAACCTTTTACATTACAACCAAACTAACAGTGTAAGTCGGCACTGGTTAATGTTTTATTCTTGTATTGTAGTGAAGTATCTTTAACCGAAAGTCAAGGCGACAGTTGGGGTCCGTTATCGGGACGAACGCTAGCATGATGACGCTCCGCCGTCCCGAACAAGAAAGGCTCCTCTTTCACAGACAAAACAGCAAATTAAACCCAATTTTTCCTTCGGATAAGGGTCTTTTCTACACCGTGCGGTATCATGGTTTAGAAAGTGTGTCAGTTCGGTTCCGAGCCCCAGAAATGGGACATAGGAAGGAAACAGCGGGTTGGAGAAAAGTAAAAGGGGACCGTGAAGGCGTCACCGACTCCAAAACTTCGTACATGCCCTTTCTTCGTTAGAAAAGCGGAATATAGTAAAGGAAAAGTCTAGGAAGTGTTTCCTACGAGGCAGGTTAAATATATTTAACATTGGTGGATTTGGGGGGCTCCGAGCAGCTTTCCATGCTTGTGTCTAAGAATCCGCTTTAATGAATCAGTTTTTACTGGTTGGCTGAAGTCAGGCAGAGGTGTGTTTAGGTGCTGTAAAACGCAGTTGTCTCTGGTAATGGTGTGAGGCAACATGGAGCTGTTACTTGTTTGTGGATGTCTCCAGCTGTTGGCCCTTCATGTGTGCCAGAGTTTCTGGGTGTTTTGTCTCTGGCTTTGCAGGGCTGGACTTGCTGGTGGGTCGGCTTTGATCTGCGGTCCACATGGCTGCAGGATGTGGATTTGCTCTGGCTAAATATGACTTTGTACAGTCTTTTTTTCCCCGACACATCTGTCTGGAACATGAAAGAAACCCAGCTCTCAGATCCTCATTTGGAGAGCACGTTGTCCTCCTCAGGTTGTGTTCTGGTCTGAATTTCCCAGGCGGCTGTAGGTGTGATGTGGAACAGGGACGGTCCAGATGATGGCCTCCTCTCCAACGTCCTCCATTTTGTGTGGAAATTCCATACATTTCTGTCCTCTGCAGCGTTTTGCAGAGGACGTCTGTCCTTATGTTTCTTTCATGTTGCGGCGGGGTTAGGAAGGCTAGCCGTGAGAGAATGCATCTGGAACCACTTTGCCTCTACAAAGCAGAGGAAGGAGGAGGAGGGGGTGAATGGCAGAGCTTTCCATGTCCACTGTGAGCAGACGTGGCCCTGAGTCCTGCAAACCGAAGCATAGTCTGGAACTCCTGCCACTTCTCGGTAAAACGGTGTTGAATCTATGATGAAAGTTGATGTTTTTTTACCATAAAACTGCCTTTCTGTCACCAGCGTCCCACCAGGAGCGGTGGTGTGTATCTCTGTGGGGTAAAATGTGATGGATATTTTACCCTTTAGATGATCTATGGAAGTTTTCCAGCATTTCTATCCCGTCCAGCAGGTTTACAATCCAGCCACTAAATGTAGTTTTATTCAGAGACTCTATCTGGTAAATCCACAATGATCCATGATAACAGCATTATTTATCACATTTCACCATAAAAACATCACCATCACTACTATGTTGCTAAGAGACCTCTATTTAGACCTGGACATGATGATGAAGCCACTTCCTGTCAGACTTCCACCAATCAGAGATCAGATAATAGATATAATAAGGCCTTCTATAGTAAAGTGTTAACGAGTAACTAATTGATGTCATTAATTGAAATGTTAACACATTGAAAGCCTGCGCAGCATCCGTATGATGGTGGGACATGGCGGTGATCAGCTGGTTGGCTCTGTGGGGGACGGCCCCTACATTTCAGAATCGATTTCTATCTGAGATCATTTTTTCTGACAACACCACCTTGAAATGTCAAAGGTTGGTGTTCTGCAGCCTGTGGTGATCAGGGTCTCACAGCTCAGCATAAACACTGAGCAAATGGCCAAGCAGCACAGGGTAAACACGCCCGACCTCCTGTATTTACACTCATGCTGTTTGCAGCGTTGTCTTAGAGAGACGGGGCTTCGCAGATGTTGGTTTATTTCAGGGTTAGGACGTCATCCCAGCTTTTCCAGCATATCACTCCTCGTCTGTCTTTGTTTCAGCCCATTTATTAATTCCTGTACTCCAGTTCTGTCTTTTTCTTTTCTCTCTAAAATGCTCACAAGTGTTTTTAAGAACAAGACAATCAGATGGAAGATGCTGAAATGGATCGACTGGCATTAATACAGAGATGTTTGTATCAGCACCGTCTCCCACGCCGGGAGTCCGAATCCCACAGGAAACGAACATTAACACTTCCAGTTGGGTCCTAACCAGCTTTTGAGGACACCCTGGGCTTAGCCTGGGGAGCTTATATATATATATATGTGTGTGTGTGTGTGTGTGTGTGTGTGTGTATCCAGGAGTGTGTGTGTATCCAGGGGTACTATAAAAGTGCTACAATAGCAGCAGTACTGTGTTTTTTCCTAAAACCTGATTGCAAATTTAAAAGAAGCTCATTTGAATATAAAAATTCTTTAAGTTGTAATATAATACAATTTTTTTTTAAATCAACATCTTCCAGCACAATGAAAGCATGGACCTTTCCTGGCTATCTAAAGCCATCATTCAGAAATGGGAAGAGTACTATGGAGTACACAGGAGGTACATGAGATAAATACAACACCAGGTAATGAAAACTTTGAGTAATTAATAATTAGTAAAAAATAAATAAAAATAAAATCCACATGAAAGAACAAAATAATATTTCCTAGAAAGCGTTACTATTGAAATATTTCCCATGTCATTTTTTTCTTAACAAGGGGTTTGCCCTGATCTGGTCCCGGGTACAAGACTGGGAAAAAAATATTCCAAAAGTGGTAAAGTACTTAAAAAGAACCCCTGCTATAGAGCACGAGCAATCATGATTCAAGCCATGATAACTTAACATGTTTCTGTTAAAATTTGGACTTAAATGTGCAGCTTTGTTTGTGTTGAGATGTTGCTAACTCAGGATAGCTAATGCTAACGCTGGATAGCTAATGCTAACTAAGGATAGCTAATGCTAACTCAGGATAGCTAATGCTAACTAAGGGTAACTAATGCTAACTAAGGATAGCTAATGCTAACTCAGGATAGCTAATGCTAACTAAGGGTAACTAATGCTAACTAAGGATAGCTAATGCTAACTCAGGATAGCTAATGCTAACGCTGGATAGCTAATGCTAACTAAGGATAGCTAATGCTAATGCTGGATAGCTAATGCTAACTAAGGATAGCTAATGCTAACTCCGGATAGCTAATGCTAACTAAGGGTAACTAATGCTAACTAAGGATAGCTAATGCTAACTCAGGATAGCTAATGCTAACTAAGGGTAACTAATGCTAACTAAGGATAGCTAATGCTAACTCAGGATAGCTAATGCTAACGCTGGATAGCTAATGCTAACTAAGGATAGCTAATGCTAACTCAGGATAGCTAATGCTAAGGATAGCTAATGCTAACTCAGGATAGCTAATGCTAACGCTGGATAGCTAATGCTAACTAAGGATAGCTAATGCTAACTCAGGATAGCTAATGCTAACTAAGGGTAACTAATGCTAACGCTGGATAGCTAATGCTAACTAAGGATAGCTAATGCTAACGCTGGATAGCTAAGGTTAGCAGCTTAGGTAGCACTAGCATACCTAAACAAAAATGCTGTATAAGTCAGAATGATTGCTGGCTATTGTAGACACTTCCAAACCCTGATTATAAGACAACCCCCAATTTCCAACTAACCTTCAGACAAAGACTATCAGTGTTTCCCCTAACATACCCCTACCAGATCAAACTAAACTATTCTGATCTGATTTCTATGTCATAGCAAGTATACTGAGTTCTTTTATTAAAAACTAAACAGTTGGTGTTATTTATCTGATATGCACATAGATTGTATAGGATATACATGACACATGTCAGAGCTGATCTCTCTGTCGCGCTCTCTGAGTTTCCTCCCGAGATGCACGCACACACTGACACCTGCGCGCTTGTAACATAATGTAATGTCTTGTGTAGCGACCCCCCGACGGCGATCTGCTTGTGTTAAACAAATAATACACATATTTGGGACAGTACTGTTTATCTTACCCTTTACTTTTCTTCTAAAAATCTAAGGAGTTGTAACTGCTTTATTTTAGATTTTCTGTCCATTTTGCTAGCTCTATGCTGGTTTGCTAGCTTTATGCTAGTTTGCTAGCTCTATGCTGGTTTGCTAGCTTTATGCTGGTTTGCTAGCTTTATGCTGGTTTGCTAGCTTTATGCTGGCTTGCTAGCTTTATGCTGGTTTGCTAGCTCTATGCTGGCTTGCTAGCTCTATGCTGTTTGCTAGCTCTATGCTGGCTTGCTAGCTCTATGCTGGTTTGCTAGCTCTATGCTGGTTTGCTAGCTCTATGCTGGCTTGCTAGCTCTATGCTGGTTTGCTAGCTTTATGCTGGTTTGCTAGCTTTATGCTGGCTTGCTAGCTCTATGCTGGTTTGCTAGCTTTATGCTGGTTTGCTAGCTTTATGCTGGCTTGCTAGCTCTATGCTGGTTTGCTAGCTTTATGCTGGTTTGCTAGCTCTATGCTGGTTTGCTAGCTTTATGCTGGTTTGCTAGCTCTATGCTGGCTTGCTAGCTCTATGCTGGTTTGCTAGCTTTATGCTGGCTTGCTAGCTCTATGCTGGTTTGCTAGCTTTATGCTGGTTTGCTAGCTCTATGCTGGCTTGCTAGCTTTATGCTGGTTTGCTAGCTCTGGTTTGCCGCACTCGACTGCTGCTGCTCTCTCCTCTGCACATGTGCACACAGGGCCCCCTGGTTATCGCTGTGGGCTTGTGGCGCTATAGAAGCAACTACTGTAATCTGACACCCCCCCCCCCCCATGGACCTATTTAATTAACAGCTGATCGAGGATTATGTTTACATTACATTTAGCACTAATGTAATGTAACAACTAATAGTAACCCCCCCCCCCCCCCTCAAAAACATGGCGGCTTTCATGGCTTTTTTCTCGCCGCAACGCTGCATCACCATCCTGTACATGTAGCGGAAACCCTGCATATAAACAAAAGTAATGCATCAACCCATTCATTCATCTCCTACACCGCTCCGTCCATCCCAGCAGTTAGCAGGTGAGAGCAGGTGAACCTGGACAGGCTTCTGACCTTGGGGTGAATGGAAGTCCTCTGGTGTCATCGGTCTCTGGGAGCAGCTCCTGCTCGAGGGAATCCCATCCCTGCTGTTTGTTCCTCAGAGAAGTCCACAACATTTTCCTCAAACAAGTTCATGAACCAACCACGAAGAAACAAATCAATGCCTAGAATATTTATGTTGAGCTCTTTAAAAAAGAGAAAACTGGTCTGAGCGTGTGCTTAGTGTATATAGACAAAATAAGTTTGCAGGCTGCAAATTTATGGAAAAACATTTTAAAAAATCACAACTCAAGACGTTGAATTTTATATGAATTTTCACCCTGAAGGTATTTATTTTAGTTTAGCTGTGAAAATGAAGGATTATTGCAGTGCAATTACATTTCCTGCTCATTTCCTAGAGACCTTCCTTCCAATTACCATGAGATCCATGCTCTCTGTAGCATATTTATGTTTTTGTGGGAAATAGATGCTGAGAAATAAACACTTTCCCAGAAGTTTAAAATCAAATTAAGCTGTAATTGTTTCCAGTCAAACTGGATTTTCCGTTTCATTTTAACAGGCCACGCCTGGTTATCTGTTGACTTGACTGGACTCCGACACCCTACAACCTCACAGAATGAATGTTGCAGCTAATGGGTTTTGGAGATGGACACAGGGAAATTATACCCTGAAGTTTACCTAGAAGGCCCAGTTTTTCCCACAGAATGTGGGCATGTGGTGGTGGGTTTTGGCCATTTTGCTGTCTGTTGCCTAAATAAATCAAAGATATGGGAGAGTCGAGCTGACAGCATCGTTCTCTTGGATGGATAAAAAGAAACTGCTGTGTGAAGTAAAGATAATGTTTACAGTGATAAAGTAGTTTCTCCTTTTAAGTAAGAAAAACAGATAAATTACAGATTCCTTGCATTAAAATGTCCTGTTCCATAAGAAATTTCATGTCTTCTTTGTTACCTTGTATTTACGATTAGTCTAAAATGCAACTCTGAAGTAGGGCTGCACTAAAAATCCTTAAAAAATCGCGATCTCGATTCACATATAGACGTCATTTCTACGCACAGCGATTTATATCACGAGCTAGGGCTGCTCGATTATGGGAAAAATGATAATCACGATTAATTTGATTTAAATTGAGATCGCGATTATTTAACACAATTAGATAAAGAGAGAGGGTGTGCGGGGTTGGGGGGGGCTGTGTGTGTTGGGGCGGGGGGGGTGGGGTGGGGGGTCAGTGTGACATTTGAAGTTTGTCTATGGTAATACAGACTAGTTTCTTTCCACCAGGTCCCCGTAGCTATTGTTTGTCTCAGGCCAGCAGCTACGTTGTGACCGGTGTGATGTGGAAAAACATTAGTCTGGAGACATTTCATTTTCACGTTGAAATCCGCGTCAATAAAATGTAGCACAACATTAATATACGGCTCTATGGTGCGGCTTGACCACAGGTCTGAAGCGGTGGCGAAACATCGTACTGTAGCGACGTTCGTCACAACACCCTCATCATCCAGGGCAGGGAGACATACTCCACTAACATGGAGACGAGATGGCAGTGACCCCGAGTTGTTCACTGTGTTAACCGAGAAAAAGTTCTGTTTGTTTATAACGTTTATCTCTCTGTGTCTCTGGATTATTTAGTCGCGACTCACAAAAATTGAACATTTTTCTATTTTCTTGTGTTGGGTCGCAAGCCCCCGTGAACGAGCGCAACATTTCACTTGCGGGAATGTCACCTGCCGCTTGGCTGGAGGAGGGCAGCGATTTGCGCCTCATCACGCAAGTTCGATAGAAAATGAATGGAGAAGGAGCGACTTCGTCTCCCGTGTGTCCAGCCCATAACTGGTGAGGTGTTTGCAACTGGCACTAAATAAAACTACAGCAGTCGGGGCTGTGGGAGGAGTCTGCAGCAGAGCGCTGCAATGTCTGCTGTGCTCGATTTGCAACTGAAAACAGCACAAGAGGAAACTGTGAAGGACAAAAATAATCGGATCCTTTCATTTTTATGATTGTTGAAAACCAAGATCGTAATCGCGATTAAAATTCAATTAATTGCCCAGCCCTATCACGAGCTGCATCACAAACAATTTCCTCCCGGAGTTTTTCAAGCAGCCCCATATGCAGCACTGCCTTCCTCCTCCCTCAACCAATGGCAAAGTGCCGTTACAACACTTGACTAAGTGGAGGAAACCGCCTGCAGGCCAGTGTTTGGAAAGAGTGAGTGAGAGTGAAAGCGGAGGAAAGTCTGTGGGAAGGAGGTTTAAATGCATATTGATGAAAACCCAAGTGGTAGTGGCGAGTCCCGCCCTCACCCGAACCGAACTCTTACCCAAAAAATGTTCGCATTTGGCAGCGGTGTGGAAGTATTTCTTATTTAAGCCAGATGATGACAAACCTCTACCAACGCCAGCATTCAGCCAGCGCTCAGCCAGTGTTCAGCTAGGGTTCAGTCAGTATTCAGCCAGTGTTCAGCCAGTATTCAACCAGTATCCAATCTGTGTTCAGCCAGTATTCCTTCAGTATCCAGTCTGTGTTCAGCCAGTATTCATCCAGTATCCAATCTGTGTTCAGCCAGTATTCAGCCAGTATTCAGCCAGTGTTCAGCCCCCTGTGGGGACTGTTTTTCAAAAAGGTGACTTGTGAGAAATCTAGCAACATTTTTTTGTGTTGGTGAAGACGTCTGGAGATTGATGTGAAAGCTTTTCATAGGTGGGGTGCCCCTCCACAGTAGGGTTGCAACTAATAAATATTCTGATAGTCGATTAGTCATCGACTACTAAAACGACTAGTGGACCAATCGGGTTATGTATCTCATAATTAGTAAATGGCTTTTATTTCACTTTCAGCTTTAAAATCTTGCATGAGGTTGTTGTATAAGTCCGATGTGCTTCCTCTTTAAATGTTTGAGCGTTGCAGACGTACTCCTGTGGTACACAAGGTGTGTTTTACAAATCTCACATGAATTAATTTGTTTTATAAGTTTAATGTGAAGTTATCCTGTTGCTGTCGGGCACAAACCTCCTATGTCCAAAATTTATGAACATTTTTTTACTTCATAAATCAGTACTATTGCACACCCTTTATGTCTGTCTGTAGGTTTACAAATATTTAACCAAAGATATATGATGTAAAACACAA
This sequence comes from Melanotaenia boesemani, assembly GCF_017639745.1. Taxonomy (NCBI): domain Eukaryota; kingdom Metazoa; phylum Chordata; class Actinopteri; order Atheriniformes; family Melanotaeniidae; genus Melanotaenia; species Melanotaenia boesemani. The sequence goes on from NC_055699.1 coordinate 32,989,258, forward strand.
TATCAAGTTTGATGACATTATGTCCATTATTACAAAAAACATATAGTTTTATTCATTTCTTGAAAAATAACAGTTTGCGGAGGTTTGTGCCCGACAGCAGTGATATGGTTCCCCTGGTGGACTTTATTGTGCATGCGCAACTCTCAGCAGAGATAGGAAAAGAAGACGATGTCTCACTCTGTAGTTTTATTTATCTATTTTTGCTGACAATTGTTGATGGTTAAATTCGGTGTTGACTATTTTTATTGTCGACTACTGTGGACTTCGACTAATCGTTGCGGTCCTACTTCACATTCAGTCGGGAAGTGAATCGTTCAAAGCCACCCATTTTTTCTTTTGTCTGCTTTTGGGCCAATCAGATTGTCACTGTAGATTTTAAAGATAACAGATCAAAACGGTATTTATTTTACTATGACTTGTACTAATCTCCAATGTGGGGCATAAGGTTAAAAACCAAATCAGACTTAGGAAAACTAAACTAAAGATCAATAAATCAATTTGTACATTAGAAAGTAACAGGAACTGACAGAAGAAACTTCTTTTGTATTAGGGGGGATTTTTAGTCACTTTTTTTTTTCCATGGTGTCGTCTTCTACAGCGTCCATTACAATTTCATGCACCTAGTAAATTATATATTAGACGATGATAAGGACAGCCAATAACTACTTACCTTACCGAGGAGTTGGCAGCATTGCTATGAACAGGCCTTTACTGTCACAACAGAGCTGCTAGCCTATGTCAGTGTGAGGTTAAAAAGCAAATATGTACTTTGCCTTAGTCACAAACATGCTTAGGAGGTCTGACAGTAAGATCAGCATCCTCCACATCTGCAGGTAAAGATGGAAAACACTCCAGTCAGATATGTTTGGTGGAGACACTGACCACAACAAGAAAGGGAAGAGGTGGATGGAGATAACCAACACCATCACAACCCATACAGCCAAAACCTGGTTCCGACCAGTTCTTCAGGATGAAGATCGAGCCACTGTTTTATAAAGACAGGAGAAGTCAGGACTTCTGTAGCTTCGTTAAACTTTGCTGTTCAGTTTGTAAGGAAAGGAAAAATCAACATGCTGTTTGCCCGCCACCACAGCTATTCTGCTTTTGTTTAGAATGACCACCAAGCAACATCAGCGTACTCAGGATGCCTTCTTTGTGGTGTTCTCTGTATTAAATCATTTCCAGTGCACTTGTGTGCTACAGTCTCAGTAACTTTGTGCAGTTATTCGTTCAGTGTTTGTTTCATTTGGGCTTCTAAAAGAAAAAAGAATAGAGTTTAGTGTCCACTGTGGTGGATGGTTTCTAGATTTACTGGCAAAACAGGAAATCCATCCAGGCTGTAAGTCTGCAGGCGCTAATTTCAGATCATTAACATCACAGAAACAGTGCGGATGACCTGCTGCTTATCCACTCAACGGTCTAAAAAGATATTTGCAGATAATATTTTTTACCAAGTTTTGAAACCGCGGATTTCTGCTGAAAATCATAAATCTTCCTGTGATTTGGTGTTCAAACACCATCAGGGGACATAATGAGCTCTCACTGTCTGATATTAAAGCAGGAAACGTGCATTCTGATGTCCTCGCATGTTTGTGAGTTCAGTTAATTTACAGCTGAATAAATATCCCATTGTGAGCGCCGGCCATCCCCCTGCCCCCAAATTTCCCCTCTCTCCTGGTTTTCCTTGCTCCACATGGATCCATATGTGGCTCATTGTGTCGTTTCCCATTGCACACACATGATACAGTGTCAGGTCTGCATCCTCTTTGATTCTGCTAATTAAATATGAAATGAGGGGGCGGGACCCCTCCGCCATTGACATCTGCTGGTACAGTGATGGGAAGCAGGTGCGTTGCCACATGTTAACACTGCTCAGCATGTGGCTGCTTCTTACACAGCTGTACACATGCACACACAAGCACTTTAAATGTTTAGTTTTGGTTGCGATTACACAAATATTTGTTTTCTTTACAAATGTCCTGTAAACATGCAGTTGGAGAGGGATGATACCTGACACCAGGTGGAGTTTAAAAATCATGTAAAAACGCTCACTGACCGAACAACACTGATTATGTTCTCTCCAGTTTCATTGAATCAGTCTTTAATTCAATAAAAGCTAGTATGACGCCACGCTAGGCCAATACGCATGATGGTGGCGCAAGCACACGTAGCAGCTGCAGGCTCTCAGCTATTTACTTTTGTTTTTATGTTTTTGTTCAAGTTTTCACCAGCGTTTATAAGACTTCCATACTTAATCCAGTATGGAAGAGCTGACCTGCTGGAACTGGAGAAAAACTACGGGTTTTTATTCAGATTTTATTCCACCCGAGCTGCAGCAGACCACAGAGGCACCACCCCCCCTCCGTGGTCCGGGAGACAGAGGAGACAACATAAACAAAAGCAGGGCAAGCAGAGCGGACTGCGTGTTAGGCTACAAGCTAACCCAAACAGACCGGCTCAGTCTCCTCGGTAACGCCAGGTCTCTCACCAACAAGCTGGACAAAATTCGTCTGAGGATCGTCTCACGTAAGACTGACAGCTGTGTGACAATCTTAAACGAGACCTAGCTGGACAACAACAACAACAATATCCCAGACGTAGCGGTGGAGCCAGCGGGGCGCTCTCTGCTCCGTGCCGACTGGACTGCAGCTTCGGGTAAGGTTTTGGACATTTAGCACTGTACGTCTACAACTCGTCGTGTACAGATACGTACATTTACATTATATACATTACTTTTTTTTTTTTTTAAATGGCGCTGCAGGAAACGGCTGCCTTACCAGTGTCTCTTACGCACCCGAGTGATTCTTTCTTTCTTTCTTATCGTTTTATTCCTTATTTTATATATGTATATATCCTATTGAATATTTTGAACTCTAGCATGGCACTTGCACGTCGTCTTGTTTATTCAAGAGAGGAACTTTTTGCATGGAAGACTAATGTCGGAATGCAGCACAACGTACCCACAGAGCTGAGGAGGAAGTACAGAGGCTGCAAGTCAGGATCTAAGCTAAAGGCTGCTCGACGATGTTTTAAGCCAGTGATCCCCTCTGTACTAATGGGGAACGTCAACTCACTACCTAACAAGATGGACGAGCTGTTGGCACCGAACAATCAACGGAGTTATCGCGAGTGCAGCTTATACATCTTCACAGAGACATGGCTCACTGATGCGATACCGGATGGTTACGTGGATCTACCGGGTTTCACTGCTGTGAGAGCTGACAGAGACATGAACGCCTGAGGTAAGAGCAGAGGTGGGGGGCTCATCATTTATGTGAACAAACGTTGGTGTTGCCCAGGACATGTCTCAGTGAAAAAGGAACTGTGTTGCCATGACTTGGAACTGTTAGCCGTTAGTCTGCGGCCATATTACTTGCCAAGGGAGCTTAGTCACGTGATCGTGCTCAGTGTTTACATCCCGCCCAGCGCGGATGCATCAGCTGCCTGTGAGAAGATACACACAGTAACAGCAAGGCTGCAGACAAAGCACCCCGAGGCGTTTATGGTCATATCTGGGGATTTTAATCATGCTTCCCTGGACTCTACCTTGGCCTCCTTCTACCAGGCTGTAGACTGTCCCACAAGGAACAACAGAACAATAGAGCTGCTGTACTCCAATGTGAAGGATGCCTACACAGCCACCCCCCTCACCCCACTTGGAAAGTCTGACCACAACCTGGTTCACCTACAGCCACAGTACACCCCCCTGGTCAAAAGGATGTCTAAAACCACACACTCAATCAGGAAGTGGTCACCTGAGGCAGAGGATGCTCTGAGAGAATATCTTGACATCACTGACTGGGATGTACTGCTGAGACAACATGGTGAGGACATAGAGGAGCAGACTCACTGTCTGACGGACTACATCAACTTCTCGCTGGACGTAGTCTCCCCCAATAAGACTGTCCGTTGTTATCCAAATAACAAACCTTGGATAACACAAGATGTCAAAGCTGCCCTCAACAGGAAGAAGGTGACTTTCGTAAACCATGACAGGGAGGCAATGCAGTCAGCACAGCGGGAGGTGAAACAATGCCTGAAGGTGGCGAGGGACACCTACAGAAGGAAGGTGGAAGATAAACTGAGTGAGAGCCGTATGAAGGAGGTCTGGGATGGTGTCAACACCATCACAGGCTTCAGATCAAAGGCCATAACAGCGGGGGGGACAGTGGAAGAAGCAAACAGGCTGAACATCTTCTTTAACCGCTTTGACCAGCCCACTGTCCCCCCTCCCCCACTGCAGTACACAACCTCCCTGACTTCATCCCCTGTGCAGCCCCCCTGTCAACCTTTACCCCTCCCCCCATCTCAACACCCTCCACACATAACAGCAGAACAGGTGAGGGGAGAATTGAGGAAGCTCCACCCATGGAAAGCAGCAGGCCCTGATGGAGTGCCTCCTCATCTGCCTAGGACCTGCGCTGCTGAACTGGGGGAACCACTCCAGCATGTCTTCAACCACAGTCTACAGCTGGGGAAAGTGCCTACCCTGTGGAAAACATCCTGTATTGTTCCAGTTCCAAAGAAAAAACGTCCTGGTGAGCTGAACGATTACAGACCGGTGGCACTTACATCCCAGCTGATGAAGACGATGGAGCGGCTCATCCTCAGTCTCCTCAAGCCCCAAGTGCAACAGGCCCAGGACCCCCTACAGTTTGCCTATCGCGCAGGTGTGGGTGTGGAGGATGCTATTCTCTACCTCCTACACCGTGTCCAAGTACATCTGGATAAGGGGAGGGGCACAGTGAGGATCCTCTTCTTGGATTTTTCAAGTGCCTTCAACACAATCCAGCCCCTGATGCTTCTGGACAAACTGAGAGAGATGCAGGTGGACCCCTGCTTGGTGTCCTGGATTGGTAACTACCTCACAGAGAGACCGCAGTACGTCAGGCTAAAGGACATCACATCTGACACCTTTATTAGCAGCACAGGAGCACCCCAGGGGACGGTGCTGGCCCCCCTCCTCTTCACACTCTACACCTCAGACTTCTGTTACAACTCAGAGCTGTGTCACATCCAGAAGTTTGCAGATGACACAGCCATCGTGGGGTGTATCAGGGATGATGGAGAGGACAAGTACAGGAATCTGGTCTGTGACTTTGTCACCTGGAGTCAGATGAACCATCTCCAGCTTAACACCTCAAAGACTAAGGAGCTGGTTATTGACTTCAGGAAGTCCAGCCCACAACCACGTCCAGTGACTATCAGGGACAATAAGGTGGAGATTGTAGACAACTACAGGTACCTCGGGTTGTGGGTGGATAACAAGCTGGACTGGACATGCTGTACAGATCACCTGTACAAGAAGGGCCAAAGCCGTCTGTACTTCCTGCGAAGACTGGGATCTTTTAACATCTGCAGGAAACTCCTGTGGGTGTTCTATCAGTCTGTGGTGGCTAGTTCGCTTTTTTATGCTGTTGTCTGCTGGGGGGGGGTAACATGACAAAACGGTGTGCTAACAGGCTGGAAAAACTCATCAGGCAGGCGGGCTCTGTGGTTGGCATGAAGCTGGACTCCCTGGTGACAGTGGCAGAGAGGAGAACACTAAAAAAACTACTGGCTTTTGTGAATGATGCCAGTCACCCTCTGCACACTGTCATCAGTGCACAGAGAAGCCTGACCAGTAACAGGCTGTTCCTCCCCAAGAGTAGGACCAACTGGCTCAGAGACTCCTTTGTCCCCCGAGCCATCAAACTGTACAACTCTGCATTAGGCAGGAGGGGGAGAAGGAGGGGGGAGAGGGAGGTGTGCAGTCCGCCTGATACAACACATGCACAATAACCCATACAAACAGTTGCAATAACTTATACGTGCAATAGTGAACTGGGAATCTGTACCAACTCTACTGTGTGCAATGCTTGTTTATATTGTTTTATTTAACTTATCTTATTGTTAATATTGTTATATTTATTGCATTCTATTTGCCTCTATTTTGCTTTGTACCTGTATATATTGTGTCTTGTGCTTGTCCTGCTTTACTGTTGGTGTTATATTGCTACTGGTACCCAAATTTCCCTGAGGGCTCTCTGAAGGGATTAAAAAAGTATTTCTATTCTATTCTATTCTATTCTATTACTGGAATCTTCTGCTCCCCAACCTGGACCATCTGGCAGTGAAGTACAGAGTGTTTAAACTGGTTAGAGAACTCAGCTCGGTCCTGATCATATCCAGAGGTGGATGTGATCGTGTTGGGGGACTTTAACCACATGGAATTAAAACCTGTACTCCCCACATTCCACAAATTCATAAACCTTCCGACAAGAGACTTTAATATACTGGAGCAGGTGTATTGGAACATTCTAGGAGCATACAAGGCTGCAGCAGCTCCTCACCTCAGGATCTGTAGGACCAAACACACCACCAGAACCACCCCGGTCTGGACTGAGGAGGCTTCCTCATCCTTACAGGACTGCATTGAACAAACAGACTGGTGAGGGTTCAAAGAGGACGCTGATGTGGAGGAAAATACGTCATCTGTGGTGTCCTATGTTCACTTCTGCTCTGATGCTGTTCTTCCCACAAACACTGGCAGAGCGTAACTGTGGAGAGGGAGTGTAGCTCTGGATTAAGGAGTGAAGGTAGACCGGAGCCGTTTGGATTATTGTTTTGTAAGCCAGAAGCAGAGCTTTGAATCTGATGTGCTGCAACTGGAAGCCAGTGGAGAGCGATTAGCAGCGGAGTGACATAAGCTCTTTTGGGCTGGTTGAAGACCAGACGTGCTGCTGCATTCTGGATCATCTGCAGAGGTTTAACTGAGCATGCAGGCAGGCCAGCCAGTAAGGAGTTGCAGTAGTCAATGCGTGAAATGACCAGAGTCTGGACCAGGAGCTGGGCCGTGTGTTCAGTCAGGTAGGGTCTGATCCTCCTGATGTTGTAGAGAGCAAATCGGCAAGATCGAGCGACCGAGGTAACATGGTCCTTAAAGGTCAGCTGGTTGTCTACCATAACACCAAGATTCCAGGTAGAAGATGTAGGCACAAGCGTGATGGAGTCAAGCTGCACGCTTATCTGTGGCGGTAAGGAAGGATTGGCTGGAAAGACAATAGGCTCAGTCTTGGACAGATTTAGCTGAAGGTGGTGAGCCTTCATCCATGCGGAGATATCAGCAACATGCTGATATTCACATTGAGACGTTGTGTCGTCAGGTGGGAAAGAAAGGAAAAGCTGAGTCTCATCTGCATAGCAGTAGTAGGAGAAACCATGAGAGCTAATGATGCCCCGAGTGAGGAGGTGTATAGTGAAAAGAGAAGAGGGCCAAGAACCGAGCCCTGAGGCACCCCTGTTGTCAGCCCATGTGATCTGGACATGCCCCCTCACCAAGATACTTTGAAGGATCTTCCTGTGAGGTAGAACAGTATATGAAGGTTGATCGTGTCAAAGGCAGCAGATAGGTCCAGCAGTATAAGGACTGAGGATTGACCAGCGGATCTGGCAACCCGTAGGAAATCAGTAACTGACAGGACAGCAGTTTCAGTAGAGCGGCCTTGCCTATAGCCAGACTGATATGGATCTAACAGGTTGTTGTCTATTCACTCTGCCAGGAACTGCAGTAATGGTGCATTCAGGGTCCAACAGATACAAACCAAGAAGTAGCCGTGGGAACGGTGAAGCTGTGTTAAATCTTAACATTTTCTTGACATAAGATGCAGCCACAACATTTCAGTCGCCTCACTGAAAGACCTAAACACAGACGTTGCTCTAAAGCAGGGATGTACAGCTCTGGTTCTGGAGGCCGAAGTCCTACAGGTTTTAAACGTTCCCGGCACCAACACACATGCTTCAAATTAAAATTTGCATGCTGTTATGTTCCACATATGAATGCGGTTTCTATTGTTAATCACTGTGTATTCTGGTGATGTTGTAGGTGCTCCTCCTGTTAAGTGCTGGGCTCTTCCAGCCAATCAATGCCTGGGAGTGGTCTTCAAAAGGACATCTGGGCCCTTTGGTCACTTCTGCCACCACACCATGTTTCTCTTGTGTAGGCCAGGTTTTTGGTGTTGTCTGCTGATTAGGGTTTTGTTGTATGCATGTCCTTATCTAAGAACATGCTAACATCAAATGTAATAAACTTAAGACCGTCTCTTCAATAGGATCCTCTAGAGTTGTGTTACTCCCTGTTGTCTTAGACCTGCCTTAGGGGCAGGTAACAATGCTGAACCATTAATCTGATTCAGGTGTGCAGCAGCAGAAAAAATCCAAAATCTGCTGGACAGCGGTCCTCAAGGACCCATGTTAGACACCCCTGTTTTAAAACCTCCATGTACTTTTCAGCATTCAGGGAGCTTCACAGATGTGGAAGCTGCTCACGCCATAGGCACTAATGCGCTGTTCGGTGAATGCGCAGAGCAACGGGAACGGTCAGGAATCTCGCAGGCTGTTGAGTGAATGTGTACAGGAACGGGAAAGGTCAGGAATCTTACCGGTTGTTGAGTAAATGTACAGAGGAACGGTCAGAAATCTCAATGGTTATTGAGTGAATGCGTACAGGAAAGGTCAGGAATCTCACCGGTTGTTGAGTGAATGCATACAGGAACGGTCAGGAATCTCACCGGTTGTTGAGTGAACGCGTACAGGAACGGGAACGGTCAGGAAGCTGACCGGTTGCTGAGTGAATGCGTACAGGAACGGGAACGGTCAAGAATCTCACGGGTTGTTGAGTGAATGCTTACAGGAACGGGAACAGTCAGGAATCTCACCGGTTGTTGAGTGAATGCGTACAGGAACGGGAATGGTCAGGAATCTAAGCAGTTGTTGAGTGAATGCGTACAGGAACGGGAACGGTCAAGAATCTCACCGGTTGTTGAGTGAATGCGTACAGGAACGGTCAGGAATCTCACCGGTTGTTGAGTAAATGCGTACAGGAACGGGAACGGTCAGGAATGTCACTGGTTGTTGAGTGAATGCATACAGGAACTGGAACGGTCAGGAATCTCACCAGTTGTTGAGTGAATGCGTACAGGAACGCGAACGGTCAGGAATCTCGCCGGCTGTTGAGTAAATATAAAGAGGAACGGTCAGGAATCTCAACGGTTATTGAGTGAATGCGTACAAGAACGGTCAGGAATCTCACCGGTTGTTGAGTGAATGCGTACAGCAACGGTCAGGAATCTCACCGGTTGTTGAGTGAATGTGTACAGGAAAGGGAACGGTCAGGAATCTTACCGGTTGTTGAGTGAATGCATAGAGGAACGGTCAGGAATCTCACCAGTGGTTGAGTGAATGCGTACAGGAACTGGAACGGTCGGGAATCTCACCGTTTGTTGAGTGAATGTACAGAGGAATGGTCAGGAATCTCACCAGTTGTTGAGTGAATGCGTACAGGAACGGGAACGGTCAGGAATCTCACCGGTTGTTGAGTGAATGTACAGAGGAATGGTCAGGAATCTCACCGGTTGTTGAGTGAATGCGTACAGGAACGGGAACGGTCAGGAATCTCACCAGTTGTTGAGTGAATGTATAGAGGAATGGTCAGGAATCTTACCGGTTGTTGAAGTTTGTTCAGTACGAGAGGTCCTTGCAGCCCAGCTGGCAGGGCTCTCGGACATCCGCCAGGCAGTTGATGAGCTCCATCTCTACTGGGTTGTACTCACACAGCTGATCAAAGTCCTGCCAGGTCTGGGTGCCCCAGTGGGTGCTGATCTCCTGACACATCTCCCTGTCACAGCAGAGTACACAAACTGTCACAAATTTCAACACGTTTCCACACATGCCGTGAGCTGGATGGGCCGCTGTACCTGCACAGTGAGGTGTTGGCTTTGGAGCAGCAGTGAAGCTTGGCGTGGTCCATCTTGACAGAATGGGGGGTTTCCTCTTCAGGTGGAGAAGGAGGGTAAGCACTGCCCAGAAAACACTGCCACATAGGGTCCTGGGGGAGCGGCTGGGAGCCACACTCTTTGATCAGACTATCCATGATCTCGTGCTCCGTATTCATGGTGCGCAGGATTTGCTGGCAGGCCATCTGGCAGTGAGTGGCCTCTGCTCTTTTACAACAGTGCAAACCTGGAGGTGAATGCAGCTGCATGCATGTAACAACATATGTTCAGGACCATGCCACATGTGGATGGAGGGACACTGTCAATAGATGTAAAGCTACCACTCAATCTAGCATTTTCTATCCTGGGAGGGGAAGAGTGTCTATCATCTCCCATCTAGTAATAAAAGGAAACATGGCTTCATCAATAAAGGGACGTACTTTGCTAACTAAGCTAAGCTTTGTCCTGAGGAACCTAAGCAATTTAATTAGTTTAAAATCCACAGTATATATGATATCAAAAGCCTCAACATCTGTCCAATCAAAGAGCAGAAACACAAAAACCAATAAAATAATTATTGGTGTGACTCATGTTATACAAGTAAAACCATGTGATCTCCGTGTGTGTACAGAGTGGAGGTTGAAAATGGACGTACTGTCTATAGGGCTGCGAGAGGGGTAGGACTCGGTGAAGTTGTTCACACAGTCCACCAGTTTATGGCTGTGGCTCTGACAATAGTCTTTGACAGCTTTGATTTGGGATTCGGTTGGGGTTGAGTCTGTCCTGAAGATAGCCTCGCAGTACTCCCTGCAGGTGGTATGACGGCCTGCGAAGCTGCAGCACGACGAACCCACTAGAGGAACACACACAACACAAAGATAGGTTTTACCTTGAAACACACTTGAAAAGAAAACAGAGGGGACATAAAACACCCTGTACCAGTATAGTTATAAACCTATTCACAGTCCTCTTCATCAGGACCGCCTTCTAGTACCGGGTCCTCCTCTTCATCAGAACCGCCTTCTAGTACCGGGTTGTCCTCTTCATCAGGACCGCCTTCTAGTATCGGGTCATCCTCTTCATCAGGTCCGCCTTCTAGTACCGGGTCCTCTTCTTCATCAGGACCGCCTTCTAGTACCGGGTTGTCCTCTTCACCAGGACCGCCTTCTAATACCGGGTCATCCTCTTCATCAGGACCTTCTAGTACCGGATCGTCCTCTTCATCAGGTCCGCCTTCTAGTACCGGATCATCCTCTTCATCGGGACTGCCTTCTAGTACCGGGTCGTCCTCTTCATCAGGACCTTCTAGCACCGGGTCGTCCTCTTCATCAGGACCGCCTTCTACTACCGGGTCGTCCTCTTCATCGGGTCTGCCTTCTAGTACCGGGTCGTCCTCTTCATAAGGACCTTCTAGCACCGGGTCGTCCTCTTCATCAGGACCGCCTTTTACTACCGGGTCGTCCTCTTCATCGGGTCTGCCTTCTAGTACCGGGTCGTCCTCTTCATCAGGACCTTCTAGTACCGGGTCGTCCTCTTCATCAGGTCTGCCTTCTAGTACCGGATCATCCTCTTCTAGTATCGGGTCTGCCTTCTAGCACCGGGTCGTCCTCTTCGTCAGGATCTTCTAGCACCGGGTCGTCCTCTTCATCAGGACCTTCTAGCACCGGGTCGTCCTCTTCATCAGTTCCGCCTTCTAGAACCGGGTCGTCCTCGTCATCGGGTCCGCCTTCTAGTATCAGGTCATCCTCTTCATCAGGACCTTCTAGTACCGGATCGTCCTCTTCATCAGGTCCGCCTTCTAGTATGGGGTCATCCTCTTCATCAGGCCCGCCTTCTAGTACCGGGTCGTCCTCTTCATCAGGACCTTCTAGTACCGGGTCGTCCTCTTCATCAGGTCCGCTTTCTAGAATCGGGTCGTCCTCTTCTTCGGGTCCGCCTTCTAGTATCTGGTCATCCTCTTCATCAGGACCTTCTAGTACCGGGTCGTCCTCTTCATCAGGACCTTCTAGCACCGGGTCGTCCTCTTCATCAGGCCCGCCTTCTAGCACCGGGTAGTCCTCTTTATCAGGCCCGCCTTCTAGTACCGGGTCGTCCTCTTCATCAGGACAGCCTTCTAGTATCGGGTCGTCCTCTTCATCAGGACCGCCTTCTAGTACCGGGTCATCCTCTTCATCAGGACCTTCTAGTACCGGGTCGTCCTCTTCATCAGGACCGCCTTCTAGTACCGGGTGATCTAGTACCCACTTTTAAACCCTTTTCCCATGAGATGTTCCCGTAATCTGTGTTTCCGGGGTTATAATGTGCAGGACGCGGTTGTGGATCTTGTGAATGACTAAAGTATTCCTGGGTCTAAAAACAAATAAGAAATCACTCTTCAAAAATTGAGGGAGGGGGTTGTAAAGCTGTTTTGAAGACAAATAATCCATCTGCCAGTTCTACAGAAACTTACTCCATTACAGAAGCCTTAAAGATGATTATGGGCACAGACAAACAACTCAAACTCAGTGGAAGCAGGTGCAGAAGAGGAAGGAGGCGCAGGAGAGGGAGGGGTGGGAGGTGGTGAACACAGAGGTGAGGGAGGACATGGCGGGGGCGATGGGATGGGGAGACAGTGGGAGTGAGACATTCCTCATGGACGTGGCAGAGAAGGACAGACAGGAGACACCGAGCTGTCATCTCCAATCCATCAGTCAAACATTCATAATGCTGATGGAGAGTAAGGGTGAATCCCATTTCACCCCTTAGCCCTTCCCCTCCGTTTTGCACGTTCACGTGAAGGGGTAGCTGGTGTCCCAATTCCTTTTAGGACAGAGGGGTAGGGGTAAGGGGTAGGGCTATATACCCCTTCAAACGAAGATTTTTCAGAGGCACACTTGAAACGGAGGGGTATGAAAATTTTTTTTTTTTATTATTAGGCCCGAGCACCGAAGGCGGTGCGAAGGCCTGTTGTAATTCGAATGTTTTTTCCGTATTATTAGGCCCGAGCACCGACGGCGGTGCGAAGGCCTGTTGTAATTGCTCCGTTTTTTCCTTATTCTTCTTCTTCTTATTATTCTTCTTAAAAGTAAATCGCATTTTAGGGGACCTGAACATGCGCGAAAACGCGCCTAATTTTGCGTACCCCCCCAAAGGAATGCGTAAATTTACATATTTTTAGGCCCGAGCACCGACGGCGGTGCGAAGGCCTGTTGTAATTGCTCCGTTTTTTCCTTATTAGGCCCGAGCACCGAAGGCGGTGCGAAGGCCTGTTGTAATTGCTCCGTTTTTTCCTTATTAGGCCCGAGCACCGAAGGCGGTGCGAAGGCCTGTTGTAATTGCTCCGTTTTTTCCGTATTCTTCTTATTATTTTTCTCCTCAAAAGTAAATCGCATTTTAGGGGAGTTAAACATGCGCGAAAACGCGCCTAATTTTGCGTACCCCCCCAAAGGAATGTCTAAATTTACGTATTTTGGGGTGCTCGGGACTGTTCGGGCAAAATTGAACGAGAGCGCCACCTATTTATGATGCCCCGCCACTGCACGTCATCAATCCTCATGAAAATCGCTACACATATTCTAAATGCTCAGGCAAACAAAAAATCCTCTTGAAGCAAAGCCCGAAAACCAACAGGAAGTCGGCCATTTTGGGTCAAATTCGCCATTTTGACGTTTTACTGACATTTTCAAAATCTATCTCCTCCTAGAGATTTCATCGTACCGCTACCAAAACAGCTCAGAATGTCCAGAACGCATGTGTCTTTAAAAGTTATTGAAAGTTTTCTAACTTTGACGTTTCCAACAGGAAGTCGGCCATTTTTGGTCAAAGTCGCCATTTTGGCGTTTTACTGACATTTTCAAAATCTATCTCCTCCCAGAGATTTCTTCGTACCGCTACCAAAATAGCTCAGGATGTCCAGAAGACATGTCTCTTTAAAAGTTATTGAAAGTTTTCTAATAGGAGAAAGGGCATGGAGGGGGTGGGGCCTCAAAGTTTGACGTCTCGCCGTGAAGAACGAAAGTGATATAACTTCCACATAAAACAATATATCTGAACCAAAATGGCCATGTATGATACCATTCCCATCCTGAACACATCTACATGTCAATATTTGGGTTATGAATTGGCCACGCCCCCTGGTGACAGGAAGTCATGGTTTTTACTTGGAGACCCACTTATCTGACGTTTTGGACACAACCAGGTCCAAACTGGGTCAGACAGCAGAAAACAAGTTGGTGATGATATCCAGTGAAAACTGTTGCTCTACGCTGCAGGGCGAGACCGTGGTGCCAAACTCAGTCTGAACACTCCAGAGGCATGCGTGGTCAAAAGTTATTGAAAATTTTCTAATAGGAGGTGGCGTTCAGCGGCGGCGCCTCATCAAGTTTTGATGTTTCGCCAACAAGCACGGAATCTATTATTTCTGCAATACAACACTCATTCTGTACCAAACTGCATATATTTCTGTTCACTTCCATGCCGACCACATCTACAAGTCCTGATGTTGTCATCTGGACATTGCTCAACGCTGCATGGCGAGACCGTGGCGCCATGACAAGGTTGGATAAAACGCCATGACATCATTATTGAGTATAAATCCCTCAATTTTCATCCAATCAGCATCACACTTGCACTGATTAATCAGAGTCTGCTTCCTAACAGATATATGTAATTACTTCTGGTCTTGGCCTAAGCCCCGCCCACTTGAAACAGGAAGTGCCTTTTTCCTGCAGCAGGGTCCCTCTCGTCAGGGATTAACCTCACACACTCTACAGTGCTTCAGATCAGGTCAAACCCTTTCATGATATAAGAGAAAAAAAAACTCAAGTTCCTTCCTCAAGCAAAACATGGCAAATGGCGTCCACCGCCATGAAACAGGAAGTACTTGTAACTGACCCAATGTACTCCTGATCTCGACCAAACTTGGCAGGGAGGACAGTGGTCAGGCCTGGAACTGATTCAAATACACATATGCTGGTAATATGGCTCTATAGCGCCCCCTATCAATATTTAGTCTATCAGCTCCACCCACTGCTTTGAACGACATAGTAAAATGTGGCATATTTATATAACATGCCAGGACAAATAAAAAAGCCACTTCATGTCCTGATGTTCTCAACACCATAGCCCTGGGAAAAGGAAGTCCCACCATTTTAACCCTTTATCCTCTGTATAACTAATTCTAACTCATTAATATCATCCTTCATGAACTCATGGTTGAAAATATGACTGACTTCTTACAGCATCATGATTAAAATGGCTTCCTGTGATGGTTTAAATCATTCGCCATTATACAGGAAGTGGCACTAACCCTGCTGTCAGTTGACCAATTGAGCTAATATTTTCCTGTTCTCATTAGAGTTCCAATCTGAACATGGTCGTACATTAAAACAACTTTACCACCACCTAGTGGCCACGTGGAATTTTCCTCTTGATGAAATCATGCTCCAGATTGTGGGAATTCAATCACAGTTTGTAAGAAACAAGGTCATGAATGCTTCAGATGTCATCACTGGACAGGCTGACGTGCAAGTTGATCTTCTGATGAGGAAAATCACCTCTTGATGGAGATAAACTCTGGAAGAATGGGTATATGGCTGTGGGCAAGAGAGGCTGTGTTGCTGGAGGGAGGCTCCTGGCCGATGGGGCGGTGCAATAGGCCGAAGCGGCGCCAGAGGTGCGAGGGCCTCCAACGCTGCTTGCAGCTTTAATTAGGCCCGAGCACCGAAGGCGGTGCGAAGGCCTATTGTAATTGCTCCGTTTCTTCCTTATTCTTCTTCTTCTTCTTCTTCTTCTTAAACATTGGAGGCATTTTTGGGGACCTGAACATGCACGAAAACGCGCCTATTTTTGTGTACCCCCCCAAAGGAATGTGAAAAATTTGATATTTTGGG
Organism: Melanotaenia boesemani; assembly: GCF_017639745.1. Classification (NCBI taxonomy): domain Eukaryota; kingdom Metazoa; phylum Chordata; class Actinopteri; order Atheriniformes; family Melanotaeniidae; genus Melanotaenia; species Melanotaenia boesemani. The sequence goes on from NC_055699.1 coordinate 33,004,880, forward strand.
GTGCTTGGGACTGTTCGGGCAAAATTGAATGAGAGCGCCACCTATTTACGATGCCCCGCCACTGCACGTCATCAATCTTTATGAAAATTGCTACAAATATTCTAAATGTTCGGGCGAACAAAAAATCCTCTTGGAGCAACAGCCTAAAACCAACAGGAAGTCGGCCATTTTGGGTCAAAGTCGCCATTTTGGCGTTTTACTGACATTTTCAAAATCTATCTCCTCCTAGAGATTTTATCGTACCGCTACCAAAATAGCTCAGGATGTCCAGAAGGCATGTGTCTTTAAAAGTTATTGAAAGTTTTCTAATAGGAGAAAGGGCATGGAGGGGGTGGGGCCTCAAATTTTGATGTGTCGCCGTGAAGAACGAAAGTGATATAGCTTCCACATAAAACAATGTATCTGAACCAAAATGGCCATGTATGATGCCAGTCCCATCCTGAACACATCTACATATCAATATTTGGGTTATGAATTGGCCACGCCCCCTGGCGACAGTAAGTCATGGTTTTTACTTGGAGACCCTCTTATCTGACGTTTTGAACACAACCAGGTCCAAACTGGGTCAGACAGCAGAAAACAAGTTGGTGATGATAACCAGTGAAAACTGTTGCTCTATGCTGCAGGGCGAGACCGTGGCGCCATGGCGAACTTTGATAAGACGCCATGACATCATAAATCACTATAAATCCCTCAATTCTGATCCAATCCCCATCAGACTTGCAGGGATTAATCAGGGTCCGGCCCTGAACAGATTCATATCACCAATTCCGGTCTAGCCCTAAGCCCCGCCCACTTCCAACAGGAAGTGCTTTTTTTCAGACGCAGGGGTCCATCTCCTCAGGAATAAAACGTGCACACTTGAAAGTACTTCACAACAGGTCAAACCCTTTCATGATACCACAATAAAAATCTCAAGCTCCTTCGCCAAACGTAACCATGGCGAATAGCGGTCCGACGCCATCAAACAGGAAGTACTTGTAACTGACCCATTGTACTGCTGATCTACACCAAACCTGGCAGGGAGGAGCGCGGACCAGCCGAGAACTCAGCCACATTGACATATGTTGGAAAAATTGCAATATGGCTCTATAGCGCCACCTACAAATATTTAATTGATCATATCTGCCCACTACATTGACTGATATGGCTGAAATCCAGTATATTGATAGAACTTGGAAGGATGCACAAAAAAGCCTCTTGGACCTATATGATAACTTCAACAGGAAGTCAGCCATTTTGAAAAAAGTGTCATTTTTGGGGTCATTTTTGCATGTTTCTTTGCCTTGCATTTGAACGAACTCCTCCTACAGATTTTATCGTATTTACCTCAAACTCAGTCTGAACACTCCAGAGGCATGCGTGGTCAAAAGTTATTGAAAATTTTCTAATAGGAGGTGGCGTTCAGCGGCGGCGCCTCATCAAGTTTTGATGTTTCGCCAACAAGCACGGAATCTATTATTTCTGCTATACAACACTCATTCTGTACCAAACTGCATATATTTCTCTTCACTTCCATGCCGACCACATCTACAAGTCCTGATGTTGTCATCTGGACATTGCTCAACGCTGCATGGCGAGACCGTGGCACCATGACAAGGTTGGATAAAACGCCATGACATCATTATTGAGTTTAAATCCCTCAATTTTCATCCAATCAGCATCACACTTGCACTGATTAATCAGAGTCTGCTTCTTAACAGATATATGTAATTACTTCTGGTCTTGGCCTAAGCCCCGCCCACTTGAAACAGGAAGTGCCTTTTTCCTGCAGCAGGGTCCCTCTCGTCAGGGATTAACCTCACACACTCTACAGTGCTTCAGATCAGGTCAAACCCTTTCATGATATAAGAGAAAAAAAACCTCAAGTTCCTTCCTCAAGCAAAACATGGCAAATGGCGTCCACCGCCATGAAACAGGAAGTACTTGTAACTGACCCAATGTACTCCTGATCTCCACCAAACCTGGCAGGGAGGACAGTGGTCAGGCCTGGAACTGATTCAAATACACATATGCTGGTAATATGGCTCTATAGCGCCCCCTATCAATATTTAGTCTATCAGCTCCACCCACTGCTTTGAACGACATAGTAAAATGTGGCATATTTATATAACATGCCAGGACAAACAAAAAAGCCACTTCATGTCCTGATGTTCTCAACACCATAGCCCTGGGAAAAGGAAGTCCCACCATTTTAACCCTTTATCCTCTGTATAACTAATTCTAACTCATTAATATCATCCTTCATGAACTCATGGTTGAAAATATGACTGACTTCTTACAGCATCATGATTAAAATGGCTTCCTGTGATGGTTTAAATCCTTCGCCATTATACAGGAAGTGGCACTAACCCTGCTGTCAGTTGACCAATTGAGCTAATATTTTCCTGTTCTCATTAGAGTTCCAATCTGAACATGGTCGTACATTAAAACAACTTTACCACCACCTAGTGGCCACGTGGAATTTTCCTCTTGATGAAATCATGCTCCAGATTGTGGGAATTCATCACAGTTTGTAAGAAACAAGGTCATGAAATGCTTCAGATGTCATCACTGGACAGGCTGACGTGCAAGTTGATCTTCTGATGAGGAAAATCACCTCTTGATGGAGATAAACTCTGGAAGAATGGGTATATGGCTGTGGGCAAGAGAGGCTGTGTTGCTGGAGGGAGGCTCTTGGCCGATGGGGCGGTGCAATAGGCCGAAGCGGCGCCAGAGGTGCGAGGGCCTCCAACGCTGCTTGCAGCTTTAATTCTTCTTCTTCTTCTTCTTCTTCTTCTTCTTCTTAAACATTGGAGGCATTTTTGGGGACCTGAACATGCATGAAAACGCGCCTATTTTTGTGTACCCCCCCAAAGGAATGCGAAAAATTTGATATTTTGGGGTGCTCGGGACTGTTCAGGCAAAATTGAATCACAGCGCCACCTATTTATGATGCCCCGCCACTGCACGTCATCAATCTTTATGAAAATCGCTACATATATTCTAAATGTTCGGGCGAACAAAAAATCCTCTTGGAGCAACAGCCTAAAACCAACAGGAAGTCGGCCATTTTGATTCAAAGCCGCCATTTTGGCGTTTTACTGACATTTTCAAAATCTATCTCCTCCTAGAGATTTTATCGTACCGCTACCAAAATAGCTCAGGATGTCCAGAAGGCATATGTCTTTAAAAGTTATTGAAAGTTTTCTAATAGGGGAAAGGGCATGGAGGGGGTGGGGCCTCAAAGTTTGACGTCTCGCCTTGAAGAACGAAAGTGATATAACTTCCACATAAAACAATGTATCTGAACCAAAATGGCCATGTATGATGCCAGTCCCATCCTGGACACATCTACATGTCAATATTTGGGTTATGAATTGGCCACGCCCCCTGGCGACAGGAAGTCATGGTTTTTACTTGGAGACCCTCTTATCTGACGTTTTGAACACAACCAGGTCCAAACTGGGTCAGACAGCAGAAAACAAGTTGGTGATGATAACCACTGAAAACTGTTGATCTATGCTGCAGGGCGAGACCGTGGCACCATGGCAAACTTTGATAAGACGCCATGACATCATAAATCACTATAAATCCCTCAATTCTGATCCAATCCCCATCAGACTTGCAGGGATTAATCAGGGTCCGGCCCTGAACAGATTCATATCACCAATTCTGGTCTAGCCCTAAGCCCCGCCCACTTCCAACAGGAAGTGGTTTTTTTCAGACGCCGGGGTCCATCTCCTCAGGAATGACACTTACACACGTGAAAGTACTTCAGAACAGGTCAAACCCTTTCATGATACCACAATAAAAATCTCAAGTTCCTTTGCCAAACGTAACCTTGGCGAATAGTGGTCCGACGCCATCAAACAGGAAGTACTTGTAACTGACCCATTGTAACGTTGATCTCCACCAAACTCGGCAGAGAGGACCGCGGTCAGGCCGGGAACTCAGCCACATTGACATATGCTGAAAAAATTGTAATACGGCTCTATAGCGCCCCCTACAAATATTTAATTGACCATATCTGCCCACTACATTGACCAATATGGCTGAAATCCAGTATATTGATAGAACATGGAAGGATGTACAAAAAAGCCTCTTGGACCTATATGATAACTTCAACAGGAAGTCGGCCATTTTGAAAAATTGTCATTTCCGGGGTCATTTTTGCATGTTTATTTGCTTTGCATTTGAACGAACTCCTCCTACAGATTTTATTGTATTTACCTCAAACTCAGTCTGAACACTCCAGAGGCATGCGTGGTCAAAAGTTATTGAAAATTTTCTAATAGGAGGTGGCGTTCAGCGGCGGCGCCTCATCAAGTTTTGATGTTTCGCCATCAAGCACGGAATCCATTACTTCTGAAATACAACACTCATTTTGTACCAAACTGCACATGTTTCACTTCAGTTCCATGCCGACCACATCTACATGTCCAGATGATGTCATCTGGACATTGCTCAGCGCTGCATGGCGAGACCGTGGCGCCATGACAAGGTTGGATAAGATGCCATGACATCATTATTGAGTTTAAATCCCTCAATTTTTATCCAATCAGCATCACACTTGCACTGATAGATCAGAGTCTGCTCCTTAACAGATACATGTAACTACTTCTGGTCTTGACCTAAGCCCCGCCCACTTGAAACAGGAAGTGCCTTTTTCCTGCAGCGAGGTCCCTCTCGTCAGGGATTAACCTCACACATACAGAAGTGCTTGAGATCAGTTCAAACCCTTTCATGATATTAGAGAAAAAAAACCTCAAGTTCCTTCCTGTAGCAAAACATGGCAAATGGCGTCCACCGCCATGAAACAGGAAGTACTTGTAACTGACCCAATGTACTCCTGTTCTCCACCAAACTTGGCAGGGAGGACAGTGGTCAGGCCTGGAACTGATTCAAATACACATATGCTGGTAATATTGCTCTATAGCGCCCCCTGTAAATATTTAATCTATCAGCTCCAACCACTGCTTTGAACGACATGGTAAAATGTGGCATATTTATTTAACATGCCAGGACAAACAAAAAAGCCTCTTCATGTCCTTATGTTCTCAACACCATAGCCCCGCCCCCTGGGAAAAGGAAGTTCCACCATTTTAACCTTTATCCTCTGTATAGCTAATTCTAACTCATTAATATCATCCTTCATGAACTCATGGTTGAAAATATGACTGACGTCTTACAGCATCATGATTAAAATGGCTTTCTGTGATGGTTTAACTCATTCACCATTATACAGGAAGTGGCTCTAGACCAATTAAGCTAATATTTTCCTCTTCTCACATTAAAACAACTTTAGCATCTCCTAGTGGCCACGTTAAATTTTCCTCTTGATGAAATCATGCTCCAGTTTGTGGGAATTCAACACAGTTTGTAAGAAACAAGGTCATGAATGCTTCAGATGTCATCACTGGAAAGGCTGAGTTGCAAGTTGATCCTCTCATGAGAAAAATCACCTCTTGATTTGAGATAAACTCTGGAAGAATGGGTATATGGCTGTGGGCGATAGCGGCTGTGCTGCTGGAGGGAGGTTGCGGGGTGAAGGGGCGGTGCAATAGGCCGAAGCGGCGCCAGAGGTGCGAGGGCCTCCAACGCTGCTTGCAGCTTTAATTAGGCCCGAGCACCGAAGGCGGTGCGAAGGCCTGTTGTAATTGCTCCGTTTCTTCCTTATTCTTCTTCTTCTTCTTCTTCTTCTTCTTCTTCTTCTTCTTCTTAAACATTGGAGGCATTTTTGGGGACCTGAACATGCACGAAAACGCGCCTATTTTTGTGTACCCCCCCAAAGGAATGCGAAAAATTTGATATTTTGGGGTGCTTGGGACTGTTCGGGCAAAATTGAATGAGAGCGCCACCTATTTAATATGCCCCGCCACTGCACATCATCAATCTTTATGAAAATCGCTACATATATTCTAAATGTTCGGGCGAACAAAAAATCCTCTTGGAGCAACAGCCTACAACCAACAGGAAGTCGGCCATTTTGGATCAAAGTCGCCATTTTGGCGTTTTACTGACATTTTCAAAATCTATCTCCTCCTAGAGATTTCATCGTACCGCTACCAAAATAGCTCAGGATGTCCAGAAGGCATGTGTCTTTAAAAGTTATTGAAAGTTTTCTAATAGGAGAAAGGGCATGGAGGGGGTGGGGCCTCAAAGTTTGGTGTCTCGCCGTGAAGAACGAAAGTGATATAACTTCCACATAAAACAATGTATCTGAACCAAAATGGCCATGTATGATGCCAGTCCCATCCTGAACACATTTACATGTCAATATTTGGGTTATGAATTGGCCACGCCCCCTGGTGACAGGAAGTCATGGTTTTTACTTGGAGACCCACTTATCTGACGTTTTGGACACAACCAGGTCCAAACTGGGTCAGACAGCAGAAAACAAGTTGGTGATGATATCTGGTGAAAACCATTGCTCTACGCTGCAGGGCGAGACCGTGGCGCCATGGCGAACTTCGATAAGACGCCATGACATCATAAATCGCTATAAATCCCTCAATTCTAATCCAATCCCCATCAGGCTTGCAGAGATTAATCAGCATCCCGCCCTGAACAGATCCATATGACCAATACCAGACTAGCCCTAAGCCCCGCCCACTTCCAACAGGAAGTGCTTTTTTTCATATGCAGGGATCCATCTTCTCAGGAATGAAACTTACACACTTGAAAGTGCTTCACAACAGGTCAAACCCTTTCATGATACCACAATAAAAATCTCAAGATGCTTCGCCAAACGTAACCATGGCGAATAGTGCTCCGACGCCATCAAACAGGAAGTACTTCTAAGTGACCCATTGTACTGCTGATCTCGACCAAACCTGGCAGGAAGGAACGCGGTCAGGTTGGGAACTCAGCCGCATTGACATATGCTGCAAAAATTGCAATATAGCCCTATAGCGCCCCCTACAAATATTTAATTGATCATATCTGCCCACTACATTGACCAATATGGCTGAAGTCCAGTATATTGATAGAACTTGGAAGGATGTACAAAAAAGCCTCCTGGACCTATATGATAACTTCAACAGGAAGTCGGCCATTTTGAAAAAATTGTCATTTCCGGGGTCATTTTTGCATGTTTCTTTGCCTTGCATTTGAACGAACTCCTCCTACAGATTTTATCGTATTCACCTCAAACTCAGTCTGAACACTCCAGAGGCATGCGTGGTCAAAAGTTATTGAAAATTTTCTAATAGGAGGTGACGTTCAGCGGCGGCGCCTCATCAAGTTTTGATGTTTCGCCATCAAGCATGGAATCCATTATTTCTGAAATACAACACTCATTTTGCACCAAACTGCACATGTTTCACTTCAGTTCCATGCCGACCACATCTACATGTCCAGATGTTGTCATCTGGACATTGCTCAACGCTGCATGGCGAGACCGTGGCGCCATCACAAGGTTGGATAAGATGCCATGACATCATTATTGAGTATAAATCCCTCAATTTTCATCCAATCAGCATCACACTTGCACTGATTAATCAGAGTCTGCTCCTTAACAGATACATGTAACTACTTCTGGTCTTGGCCTAAGCCCCGCCCACATGAAACAGGAAGTGCCTTTTTCCTGCAGCAGGGTCCCTCTCGGCAGGGATTAACCTCACACACTCAAAAGTGCTTGAGATCAGTTCAAACCCTTTCATGATATTAGAGAAAAAAAACCTCAAGTTCCTTCCTCAAGCAAAACATGGCAAATGGCGTCCACCGCCATGAAACAGGAAGTACTTGTAACTGACCCAATGTACTCCTGTTCTCCACCAAACTTGGCAGGGAGGACAGTGGTCAGGCCTGGAACTGATTCAAATAGACATATGCTGGTTATTTGGCTCTATAGCGCCCCCTATGGTTATATCATTCGCCATGAAACAGGAAGTGGCTCTAGCTCTGCTGTCAGTTGACCAGTTGAACTGATATTTTCCTGTTCTCATTACAGTTCCAACCTGAACATGGTTCTACATGAAAACGACTATAGCGCCACCTAGTGGCCACGTGGAATTTTCCTCTTGATGACATCATGCTCCGGTTTGTGTGAGTTCAACACAGTTTGTATGAAACAAGGTCATGAATGCTTCAGATCCCATGACTGGAAAGGCTGAGGTGCAAGCTGATCCTCTCATGACGAAAATCACCTCTTGATGGAGATAAACTCTGGAAGAATGGGTTTATGGCTCTGGGAAAGAGCGGCTGTGTTGCTGGAGTGGGGCTGTTGGTCGATGGGGCGGTGCAATAGGCCGAAGCGGCGCCAGAGGTGCGAGGGCCTCCAACGCTGCTTGCAGCTTTAATTCTTCTTCTTCTTCTTCTTCTTCTTCTTCTTAAACATTGGAGGCATTTTTGGGGACCTGAACATGCGCCAAAACGCGCCTATTTTTGTGTACCCCCCCAAAGGAATGCGAAAAATTTGATATTTTGGGGTGCTTGGGACTGTTCGGGCAAAATTGAATGAGAGCGCCACCTAATTACGATGCCCCGCCACTGCACGTCATCAATCTTTAGGAAAATTGCTACTAATATTCTAAATGTTCGGGCGAACAAAAAATCCTCTTGGAGCAACAGCCTAAAACCAACAGGAAGTCGGCCATTTTGGGTCAAAGTCGCCATTTTGGCGTTTTACTGACATTTTCAAAATCTATCTCCTCCTAGAGATTTCATCGTACCGCAACCAAAATAGCTCAGGATGTCCAGAAGGCATGTGTCTGTAAAAGTTATTAAAAGTTTTCTAATAGGAGAAAGGGCATGGAGGGGGTGGGGCCTCAAAGGTTGATGTGTCGCCGTGAAGAACGAAAGTGATATAACTTCCACATAAAACAATGTATCTGAACCAAAATGGCCATGTATGATGCCAGTCCCATCCTGAACACATCTACATGTCAATATTTGGGTTATGAATTGGCCACGCCCCCTGGTGACAGGAAGTCATGGTTTTTACTTGGAGACCCTCTTATCTGATGTTTTGAACACAACCAGGTCCACACTGGGTCAGACAGCAGAAAACAAGTTGGTGATGATAACCAGTAAAAACTGTTGCTCTATGCTGCAGGGCGAGACCGTGGCGCCATGGCGAACTTTGATAAGACGCCATGACATCATAAATCACTATAAATCCCTCAATTCTGATCCAATCCCCATCAGACTTGCAGGGATTAATCAGGGTCCGGCCCTGAACAGATTCATATCACCAATTCCGGTCTAGCCCTAAGCCCCGCCCACTTCCAACAGGAAGTGCTTTTTTTCAGACGCAGGGGTCCATCTCCTCAGGAATAAAACGTACACACTTGAAAGTACTTCACAACAGGTTAAACCCTTTCATGATACCACAATAAAAATCTCAAGCTCCTTCCCCAAACGTAACCATGGCGAATAGCGGTCTGACGCCATCAAACAGGAAGTACTTGTAACTGACCCACTGTATTACTGATCTCCACCAAACCTGGCAGGAAGGAACGCGGTCAGGCCGGTAACTCAGCCACATTGACATATGCTGGAAAAATTGCAATATGGCTCTATAGCGCCACCTACAAATATTTAATTGATCATGTCTGCCCACAACATTGACTGATATGGCTGAAATCCAGTATATTGATAGAACTTGGAAGGATGTACAAAAAAGCCTCTTGGACCTATATGATAACTTCAACAGGAAGTCAGCCATTTTGAAAAAAGTGTCATTTTTGGGGTCATTTTTGCATGTTTCTTTGCCTTGCATTTGAACGAACTCCTCCTACAGATTTTATCGTATTTACCTCAAATTCAGTCTGAACACTCCAGAGGCATGCGTGGTCAAAAGTTATTGAAAATTTTCTAATATGAGGTGGCGTTCAGCAGCGGCGCCTCATCAAGTTTTGATGTTTCGCCAACAAGCACGGAATCTATTATTTCTGCAATACAACCCTCATTCTGTACCAAACTGCATATATTTCTCTTCACTTCCATGCGGACCACATCTACAAGTCCTGATGTTGTCATTTGGACATTGCTCAACGCTGCATGGCGAGACCGTGGCGCCATGACAAGGTTGGATAAAACGCCATGACATCATTATTGAGTATAAATCCCTCAATTTTCATCCAATCAGCATCACAGTTGCACTGATTAATCAGAGTCTGCTTCTTAACAGATATATGTAATTACTTCTGGTCTTGGCCTAAGCCCTGCCCCCTGGAAACAGGAAGTGCCTTTTTCCTGCAGCAGGGTCCCTGACGGGATTAACCTCACACACTCAAAAGTGCTTCAGATCAGGTCAAACCCTTTCATGATATAAGAGAAAAAAAACCTCAAGTTCCTTCCTCAAGCAAAACATGGCAAATGGCGTCCACCGCCATGAAACAGGAAGTACTTGTAACTGACCCAATGTACTCCTGATCTCCACCAACCTCGGCAGGGAGGACAGTGGTCAGGCCTGGAACTGATTCAAATACAGATATGCTGGTTATGTGGCTCTATAGCGCCCCCTATAAATATTTAATCTATCAGCTCCAACCACTGCTTTGAACGACATGATAAAATGTGGCATATTTATGTAACATGACAAGACAAACAAATATTGCCTCTTCATGTCCTTATGTTCTCAACACCATAGCCTCGCGCCCTGGGAAAAGGAAGTCCCACCATTTTAACCTTTATCATCTGTATAACTAATTCTAACTCATTAATATCATCCTTCATGAACTTATGGTTGAAAATATGACTGACGTCTTACAGCATCATGATTAAAATGGCTTTCTGTGATGGTTTAAATCATTCACCATTATACAGGAAGTGGCACTAACCCTGCTGTCAGTTGACCAATTGAGCTAATATTTTCCTGTTCTCATTAGAGGTCCAACCTGAACATGGTCCTACATTAAAACAACTTTACCACCACCTAGTGGCCACGTGGAATTTTTCTCTTGATAAAATCATGCTCCAGTTTGTGGGAATTCAACACAGTTTGTAAGACACAAGGTCATGAATGCTTCAGATGTCATCACTGGAAAGGCTGAGGTGCAAGTTGATCATCTCAGAAGGAAAATCACCTCTTGATGGAGATAAACTCTGGAAGAATGGGTATATGGCTGTGGGCGATAGCGGCTGTGCTGCTGGAGGGAGGTTGCTAGGTGATGGGGCGGTGCAATAGGCCGGAGCGGCGCCAGAGGTGCGAGGGCCTCCAACGCTGCTTGCAGCTTTAATTCTTCTTCTTCTTATTATTCTTCTTAAAAGTAAATCGCATTTTAGGGGACCTGAACATGCGCGAAAACGCGCCTAATTTTGCGTACCCCCCCAAAGGAATGCGTAAATTTACATATTTTGGGGTGCTCGGGACTGTTCGGGCAAAATTGAACGAGAGCGCCACCTATTTATGATGCCCCGCCACTGCACGTCATCAATTTTTATGAAAATCACTACACATATTCTAAATGCTTGGGCGAACAAAAAATCCCCTTGTAGCAAAGCCCGAAAACCAAAAGGAAGTCGGCCATTTTGGGTCAAATTCGCCATTTTGGCATTTTACTGACATTTTCAAAATCTATCTCCTCCTAGAGATTTTGTTGTATTGCCACCAAAATGGCTCAGGATGTTCAGAAGGCATGTGTCTTTAAAAGTTATTGAAAGTTTTCTAATAGGAGAAAGGCATGGAGGGGGTGGGGTCTCAAAGTTTGACGTCTCGCCATGAAGAACGAAAGTCATTTCACTCCCACATTAAAGAATATATCTGAACCAAAATGGCCATGTATGATACCAGTCCCATCCTGAATACATCTACATGTCAATATTTGGGTAATGAATTGGCCACGCCCCTTGGCGACAGGAAATCATGGTTTTTACTCGACGACCCTCTTCTCTAACGTTTTGGACACAACCAGGTCCAAACTGGGTCAGACAGCAGAAAACAAGTTGGTGAGGATATCCAGTGAAAACTGTTGCTCTATGCTGCAGGGCGAGACCGTGGTGCCATGGCGAACTTCGATGAGACGCCATGACATCATAAATCACTATAAATCCCTCAATTCTGATCCAATCCCCATCAGACTTGCAGGGATTAATCAGGATCCGGCCCTGAACTGATCCTTTTGACCAATTCCAGACTAGCCCTAAGCCCCGCCCACTTTCAACTGGAAGTGCTTTTTTTCAGACGCCGGGGTCCATCTTCTCAGGAATGAAACTTACACACTTGAAAGTGCTTCACAACAGGTCAAACCCTTTCATGATACCACAATAAAAATCTCAAATTCCTTCGCCAAACGTAACCATGGCGAATAGTGGCCCGACGCCATCAAACAGGAAGTACTTGTGACTGACCCATTGTAATGTTGAGCTTCACCAAACTCACAACGAAAGAGTGTGGTCAGAGAAGGAACTCAGCCACATTAACATCTGCTGGAAAAATTGCAATATGGCTCTATAGCGCCCCCTACAAATATTGCATTGATCATAACTGCCCACTACATTGACCGATATGGCTGAAATCCACAACATTGATAGAACTTGGAAGGATGTACAAAAAAGCCTCTTGGACCTATATGACAACTTCAACAGGAAGTCGGCCATTTTGTAAAAAGTGTCATTTTGGTGGTCATTTTTGCATGTTTCTTTGCCTTGCATTTGAACAAACTCCTCCTACAGATTTTATCGTACTTACCTCAAACTAAGTCTGAACACTCCAGAGGCATGTGTGGTCAAAAGTTATTGAAAATTTTCTAATAGGAGGTGGCGTTCAGCGGCGGCGCCTCATCAAGTTTTGATGTTTCGCCATGAAGCACGGAATCCATTATTTCTGAAATACAACACTCATTTTGTACCAAACTGCACATGTTTCACTTCAGTTCCATGCCGACCACATCTACATGTCCAGATGCTGTCATCTGGACATTGCTCAACGCTGCACGGCGAGACCGTGGCGCCATGACAAGCTTGGAAAAGACGCCATGACATCATTAATCAGTATAAATCCCTCAATTTTCATCCAATCAATATGACACTCGCAGTGATTAATCAGGGTCTGCTCCTGAACAGATACATGTTACTACTTCTGGTCTTGGCCTAAGCCCCGCCCACTTCAAACAGGAAGTGCCTTTTTCAGACACCGGGGTCCATCTTCTCAGGAATGAAACTTACACACTTGAAAGTGCTTCACAACAGGTCAAACCCTTTCATCATACCACAAGAAAAATCTCAAGTTGCGTCGCCAAACGTAACCAAGGCGAATAGTGGTCCAACGCCATCAAACAGGAAGTACTTGTAACTGACCCATTGTATTACTGATCTCCACCAAACCTGGCAGGAAGGAACACGGTCAGGTCGGGAACTCAGCCGCATTGACATATTCTGGAAAAATTGCAAAATGGCTCTATAGCGCCCCCTACAAATATTTAATTGATCATATCTGCCCACTACATTGACCGATATGGCTGGAATCCAGTATATTGATAGAACTTGGAAGGATGTACAAAAAAGCCTCCTGGACCTACATGATAACTTCAACAGGAAGTCGGCCATTTTGAAAAAAGTGTCATTTTTGGGGTCATTTTTGCATGTTTCTTTGCCTTGCTTTTGAACGAACTCCTCCTACAGATTTCACCGTATTTACCTCAAACTCAGTCTGAACACTCCAGAGACATGTGTGGTCAAAAGTTATTGAAAATTTTCTAATAGGAGGTGGCGTTCAGCGGCGGCGCCTCATCAAGTCTTGATGTTTCGCCATCAAGCACGGAATCCATTATTTCTGAAATACAACACTCATTTTGCACCAAACTGCACATGTTTCACTTCAGTTCCATGCCGACCACATCTACATGTCCAGATGATGTCACCTGAACATTGCTCAACGCTGCATGGCAAGACCGTGGCGCCATGACAAGGTTGGATAAGGCGCGTGACATCATCAATCTTTCTAAATCTCTCAATTTTCATCCAACCAATATGACACTCACAGTAATTAATCAGGGTCTGCTCCTGAAGAGATACATGTAACTAATTCTGTTCTTGGCCTATGCCACGCCCCCTGGAAACAGGAAGTGCCTTTCTCAGACACTGGGGTCCCGCTCATCAGGGATTAACCTCACACTTTCTACAGTGCTTCAGATCAGGTCAAACCCTTTCATGATACTACAGAAAAAAACCTCAAGTTCCTTCCTCAAGCAAAACCATGGCGAATGGCGTCCACCGCCATGAAACAGGAAGTACTTGTAACTGACCCAATGTACTCCTGATCTCCACCAAACTCGGCAGGGAGGACAGTGGTCAGGCCTGGAACTGATTCAAATAGACATATGCTGGTTATTTGGCTCTATAGCGCCCCCTATGGTTATACCATTCGCCATGAAACAGGAAGTGGCTCTAGCCCTGCTGTCAGTTGACCAGTTGAGCTGATTTTTTCCTGTTCTCATTAGAGTTCCAACCTGAACATGGTTCTACATGAAAACGACTATAGCGCCACCTAGTGGCCACGTGGAATTTTCCTCTTGTTGGAATCATGCTCCGGTTTGTGGGAATTCAACACAGTTTGTATGAAACAAGGTTATGAATGCTTCAGATGTCATCACTGGACAGGCTGAGGTGCAAGATGATCCTCTCATGACGAAAATCACCTCTTGATGGAGATAAACTCTGGAAGAATGGGTTTATGGCTGTGGGCAAGATCGGCCGTGTTGCTGGAGGGAGGCTGTTGGCCGATGGGGTGGTGCAATAGGCCGAAGCGGCGCCAGAGATGCGAGGGCCTCCAACGCTGCTTGCAGCTTTAATTAGGCCCGAGCACCGAAGGCGGTGCGAAGACCTGTTGTAATTGCTCTGTTTTTTCCTTATTATGCTTCTTCTCCTCAAAAGTAAATTGCATTTTAGGGGACCTGAACATGCGCGAAAACGCGCCTAATTTTGCGTACCCCCCCAAGGGAATGTGTAAATTTACGTATTTTGGGGTGCTCGGGACTGTTTGGGCAAAATTGAACGAGAGCGCCACCTATTTATGATGCCCCGCCACTGCACATCATCAATCTTTATGAAAATCGCTACACATATTCTAAATCTTCGGGCGAACAAAAAATCCTCTTAGAGCAACAGCCTAAACCTGACAGGAAGTTGGCCATTTTGGGTCAAAGTCGCCATTTTGGCGTTTTACCGACATTTTCAAAATCTATCTCCTCCTAGAGATTTCATCGTACCGCTACCAAAATAGCTCAGGATGTTCAGAAGGCATGTGTCTTTAAAAGTTATTGAAAGTTTTCTAATAGGAGTAAGGGCATGGAGGGGGCGGGGCCTCAAAGTTTGCCGTCACGCCATGAAGAACGGAAGTGATATAACTTCCACATAAAACAATATATCTGAACCAAAATGGCCATCTATCATGCCAGTCCCATCCTGAACACTTCTGCATGTCAATATTGGGGTTATGAATTGGCCACGCCCCTTGGCGACAGGAAGTCATGGTTTTTACTCGGAGACCCACTTATCTCACGTTTTGGACACAACCAGGTCCAAACTGGGTCAGACAGCAGGAAACAAGTTGGTGATGATATCCAGTGAAAACTGTTGCTCTATGGTGGAGGGCGAGACCGTGGCGCCATGGCGAACTTCAATAAGACGCCATGACATCATAAATCACTATAAATCCCTCAATTTTCACCCGATCCTCATCAGACTTGCAGGGATTAATAAGGGTCTGGCCCTGAACAGATCCATTTCAACAATTCCGGTCTAGCCGTAAGCCCCGCCCACTTCCAACAGGAAGTGCTTTTTTTCAGACGCCGGGGTCCATCTCCTCAGGAATGAAACCTACACACTTGAAAGTGCTTCACAACAGGTGAAACCCTTTCATGATACCACAATAACAATCTCAAGTTCCTTCGCCAAACGTAACCATGGCGAATAGTGGTCCAACGCCATCAAACAGGAAGTACTTGAAACTGACCGTTTGTACTGTCGATCTCCACCAAACTTGGCAGGAAGAACCACAGTCAGGCTGGGAACTCAGCCACATTGACATATGCTGGAAAAATTGCAATATGGCTCTATAGCGCCCCCTAAAAATATTTAATTGATCATAACTGCCCACTACATTGAGCGATATGGCTGAAATCCAGTATATTGATAGAACTTGGAAGGATGTACAAAAAAGCCTCTTGGACCTATATGATAACTTCAACAGGAAGTCGGCCATTTTGAAAAGAGTGTCATTTTGGGGGTCATTTTTGCATGTTTCTTTGCCTTGCATTTGAACGAACTCCTCCTACAGATTTTATCGTATTTACCTCAAACTCAGTCTGAACACTCCAGAGGCATGTGTGGTTAAAAGTTATTGAAAATTTTCTAATAGGAGGTGGCGTTCAGCGGCGGCGCCTCGTCAAGTTTTGATGTTTCGCCATCAAGCATGGAATCCATTATTTCTGACAAACAACACTCAGTCTGCACCAATCTGCCCATGTTTCACTTCAGTTCCATGCTGATCACATCTACATGTCCAGAAGTTGTCACCTGGACATTGCTCAGCGCTGCATGGCGAGACGATGGCGCCATGACGTGCTTGGATAAGACGCCAGGACATCATTAATCAGTATAAATCCCTCAGTTTTCGTCCAATCACCATCACACTTACAGTGATTAATCAGGGTCTGCTCCTGAACAGATACATACAACTACTTCTGGTCTTGGCCTAAGCCCCGCCCACTTGAAACAGGAAGTGAATTTTTTAGACACCGGGGACCCTGTCTTTGGGAATGAATCTCACACACTCAGAAGTGCTTCAGATAAGGTCAAACTCTTTGATTATACTACAGACAAAAACCCTCAAGTTCCTTTGCCAAGCAAAACATGGCAAATGGCGTCCACCGCCATGAAACAGGAAGTACTTGTGACTGACCCATTGTAACGTTGATCTCCACCAAACTTGGCAGGAAGGAACGCGGTCAGGCCTAGAACTCAGCCACATTGACATATGCTGGAAAAATTGCAATATGGCTCTATAGCGCCCCCTACAAATATTTAATTGATCATATCTGCCCACTACATTGACCAATATGGCTGAAATGCAGTATATTGATAGAACTTGGGAGGATGTACAAAAAAGCCTCTTGGACCTATATGATAACTACAACAGGAAGTCGGCCATGTTGAAAAAAGTGTCATTTTTGGGGTCATTTTTGCTTGTTTCTTTGCCTTGCATTTGAACGAACTCCTCCTACAGATTTTATCGTATTTACCTCAAACTCAGTCTGAACACTCCAGAGGCATGTGTGGTCAAAAGTTATTGAAAATTTTCTAATAGGAGGTGGCGTTCAGCAGCGGCGCCTCATCAAGTTTTGATGTTTCGCCATCAAGCACGGAATCCATTATTTCTGAAATACAACACTCATTCTGTACCAAACTGCACATGTTTCACTTCAGTTCCATGCTGACCACACCTACATGTCCTGATGTTGTCATCTGGACATTGCTCAACGCTGCATGGCGAGACCGTGTTGCCATGACAAGGTTGGATAAGGCGCCGTGACATCATTAATCTGTATAAATCCCTCAATTTTCATCCAATCAATATGACACTTACAGTAATTAATCAGGGTCTGCTCCTGAACAGATACATGTAACTACTTATGGTCTTGGCCTAAGCCACACCCCCTGGAAACAGGAAGTGCCTTTCTCAGACACCGGGGTCCCTCTCATCAGGGATTAACGTCACACACTCAAAAGTGCTTGAGATCAGGTCAAACCCTTTCATGATATTAGAGAAAAAACCTCAAGTTCGTTCCTCAAGCAAAACATTGGCAAATGGCGTCCACCGCCATGAAACAGGAAGTACTTGTAACTGACCCAATGTAATCCTGATCTCCACCAAACTTGGCAGGGAGGACAGAGGTCAGGCCTGGAACTGATTCAAATACACATATGCTGGTAATATGGCTCTATAGCGCCCCCTGTAAATATTTAATCTATCAGCTCCACCCACTGCTTTGAACGACATAGTAAAATGTGGCATATTTATATAACATGCCAGGACAAACAAAAATGCCTCTTCATGTCCTGATGTTCTCAACACCATAGCCCTGGGAAAAGGAAGTCCCACCATTTTAACCCTTTATCCTCTGTATAACTAATTCTAACTCATTAATATCATCCTTCATGAACTCATGGTTGAAAATATCACTGACTTTTTACAGCAGCTTGATTAAAATGGCTTCCTGTGATGGTTTAAATCATTCGCCATTATACAGGAAGTGGCACTAACCCTGCTGTCAGTTGACCAATTGAGCTAATATTTTCCTGTTCTCATTAGAGTTCCAATCTGAACATGGTCGTACATTAAAACAACTTTACCACCACCTAGTGGCCACGTGGAATTTTCCTCTTGATGAAATCATGCTCCAGATTGTGGGAATTCAACACAGTTTGTATGAAACAAGGTCATGAATGCTTCAGATGTCATCACTAGACAGGCTGAGGTGCAAGTTGATCCTTTCATGACGAAAATCACCTCTTGATGGAGATAAACTCTAGAAGAATGGGTTTATGGCTGTGGGCAAGAGCGGCTGTGTTACTGGAGGGAGGCTCTTGGCCGATGGGGCGGTGCAATAGGCCGAAGCGGCGCCAGAGGTGCGAGGGCCTCCAACGCTGCTTGCAGCTTTAATTATTAGGCCCGAGCACCGAAGGCGGTGCGAAGGCCTATTGTAATTGCTCCGTTTCTTCCTTATTAGGCCCGAGCACCGAAGGCGGTGCGAAGGCCTGTTGTAATTGCTCCGTTTTTTCCTTATTATTCTTCTTCTCCTCAAAAGTAAATTGCATTTTAGGGGACCTGAACATGCGGGAAAACGCGCCTAATTTTGCGTACCCCCCCAAAGGAATGCGTAAATTTACATATTTTGGGGTGCTCGGGACTGTTCGGGCAAAATTGAATGAGAGCGCCACCTATTTATGATGCCCCGCCACTACACATCATCAATCTTTATGAAAATCACTACACATATTCCAAATGCTCGGGTGAACAAAAAATCCTCTTGGAGCAACAGCTTGAAACCAACAGGAAGTCGGCCATTTTGGGTCAAATCCGCCATTTTGGCGTTTTACTGACATTTTCAAAATCTATCTCCTCCTAGAGATTTTATCATACCGCTACCAAAATAGCTCAGGATGTTCAGAAGGCATGTGTCTTTAAAAGTTATTGAAAGTTTTCTAATAGGAGAAAGGGCATGGAGGGGGCGGGGCCTCAAAGTTTGATGTCTCGCCGTGAAGAACGAAAGTGATATAACTTCCACATAAAACAATATATCTGAACCAAAATGGCCATGTATGATGCCAGTCCCATCCTGAACACATCTACATGTCAATATTTGGGATATGAATCGGCCACGCCCCCTGGCGACAGGAAGTCATGGTTTTTACTCGGAGACCCACTTATCTCACGTTTTGGACACAACCAGGTCCAAACTGGGTCAGACAGCAGAAAACAAGTTGGTGATGATATTCATTGAAAACTGTTGCTCTATGCTGCAGGGTGAGACCGTGGCGCCATGGCGAACTTCGATAAGACGCCATGACATCATAAATCACTATAAATCCCTCAATTCTGATCCAATCCCCATCAGACTTGCAGGGATTAATCAGGGTGTGTCCCTGAACAGATTCATATGACCAATTCCAGACTAGCCTCAAGCCCCGCCCACTTCCAACAGGAAGCGCTTTTTTTCACACGCAGGGATCCATCTTCTCAGGAATGAAACTTACACACTTGAAAGTGCTTCACAACAGGTCAAACCCTTTCATGATACCACAAGAAAAATCTCAAGTTGCTTCGCCAAACGTAACCATGGCGAATAGTGGTCCGACGCCATCAAACAGGAAGTACTTGTGACTGACCCATTGTAATGTTGAGCTTCACCAAACTCACAACGAAAGAGTGTGGTCAGAGAAGGAACTCAGCCACATTAACATATGCTGGAAAAATTGCAATATGGCTCTATAGTGCCCCCTACAAATATTTAATTGATCATAACTGCCCACTACATTGACCGATATGGCTGAAATCCACAACATTGATAGAACTTGGAAGGATGTACAAAAAAGCCTCTTGGACCTATATGATAACTTTAACAGGAAGTCGGCCATTTTGAAAAAATTGTCATTTTGGGGTCATTTTTGCATGTTTCTTTGCCTTGCATTTGAACGAACTCCTCCTACAGATTTTATCGTACTTACCTCAAACCAAGTCTGAACACTCCAGAGGCATGTGTGGTCAAAAGTTATTGAAAATTTTCTAATAGGAGGTGGCGTTCAGCGGCGGCGCCTCATCAAGTTTTGATGTTTCGCCATCAAGCATGTAATCCATTATTTCTGAAATACAACACTCATTCTGTAGCAAACTGCACATGTTTCACTTCAGTTCCATGCCAACCACAACTACAAGTCCTGATGTTGTCATCTGGACATTGCTCAACGCTGCATGGCGAGACCGTGGCGCCATGACAAGGTTGGATAAGACGCCGTGACATCATTAATCTGTATAAATCCCTCAATTTTCATCCAATCAATATGACACTTACAGTAATTAATCAGGGTCTGCTCCTGAACAGATACATGTACCTACTTCTGGTCTTGGCCTACGCCACGCCCCCTGGAAACAGGAAGTGCCTTTCTCAGACACCGGGGTCCAGCTCATCAGAGATTAACCTCAGACACTCTACAGTGCTTCAGATCAGGTCAAACCCTTTCATGACACTACAGAAAAAAAACTTCAAGTTCCGTTGTCCAGCAAAACCATGGCGAATGGCGTCCACCGCCATGAAACAGGAAGTACTTGTAACTGACCCAATGTACTCCTGTTCTCCACCAAACTTGGCAGGGAGGACAGTGGTCAGGCCTGGAACTGATTCAAATACACATATGCTGGTAATATTGCTCTATAGCGCCCCCTGTAAATATTTAATCTATCAGCTCCAACCACTGCTTTGAACGACATGGTAAAATGTGGCATATTTATTTAACATGCCAGGACAAACAAAAAAGCCTCTTCATGTCCTTATGTTCTCAACACCATAGCCCCGCCCCCTAGGAAAAGGAAGTTCCACCATTTTAACCTTTATCATCTGTATAACTAATTCTAACTCATTAATATCATCCTTCATGGTTGAAAATATGACTGACTTCTTACAGCATCATGATTAAAATGGCTTTCTGTGATGGTTTAAATCATTCGCCATTATACAGGAAGTGGCACTAACCCTGCTGTCAGTTGACCAATTGAGCTAATATTTTCCTGTTCTTATTAGAGTTCCAACCTGAACATGGTCCTACATTAAAACAACTTTACCACCACCTAGTGGCCACGTGGAATTTTCCTCTTGATAAAATCATGCTCCAGTTTGTGGGAATTCAACACAGTTTGTAAGACACAAGGTCATGAATGCTTCAGATGTCATCACTGGAAAGGCTGAGGTGCAAGTTGATCCTCTCATGAGGAAAATCACCTCTTGATGGAGATAAACTCTGGAAGAATGGGTATATGGCTGTGGGCGATAGCGGCTGTGCTGCTGGAGGGAGGTTGCAGGATCATGGGGCGGTGCAATAGGCCGAAGCGGCGCCAGAGGTGCGAGGGCCTCCAACGCTGCTTGCAGCTTTAATTATTATTATTCCTTTATTTAACCAGGATAAAAACTCATTGAGATTAAAAATCTCTTTTGCAAATTTCCTGCTCTATATGAGAATGCAAGTGTTTCTACGCACATCACGCTTTCTTGAGGTGCAGGGCAACACACACTCGCACAAAAAAAAAAAA
This sequence comes from Melanotaenia boesemani, assembly GCF_017639745.1. Classification (NCBI taxonomy): domain Eukaryota; kingdom Metazoa; phylum Chordata; class Actinopteri; order Atheriniformes; family Melanotaeniidae; genus Melanotaenia; species Melanotaenia boesemani. Next base: position 33,026,610 of record NC_055699.1, read on the forward strand.
AAAAAAAGCCACAGAGAAAAAGAGAGCATACCAGCACACACAATTAGTTTGGAAAAAATAAGCAATATGTCACTTAATTGCACTGTAACGAAAAAATGAGCGTAACAAGTTTGCCGCCGCGATAGTTTTTATTAGGCCCCCCATCTTACTTCACAATAGACTGTGTATGACAACAGGTTTCACTATGCAGTATCTCTGCTGAACGCTCTTGCGGAGTGATCTCTCTCATGTCATATTTGACAGCAGCAATAACCTGTGCGAGCCGGTACGCTGCGTTTGTTTACAGGGCTACTCTCACGCATCGGCTGTGAGACTCTTTCATTTAATTGGCTTCTTACGCTCTCACGCTAAACCTTTGATTTCTCATGCTGGAATACATATCAAGAGCAATGCCGGCTAACGGAGAGGTTTAGAGGATTCCCAGTGGGCCGCATTACTTTTGTGCCGGTGTCCCGGCGTATATGTCAAAAAGACGCAGCGTCGCGTTGCAGCAGCGGTTCGCTCACTGCTCATAGATCAGACTGACACGCAGTGATGAAGGAGATATTTCAGCTTCACAACGATGCACAATATAGTTTTTCCTAGTTTTTTTAAATACAGCCGGCAGTTTTGCTGGTTTTTCCTGTTTGAGCCCCATGTTTAATATTTTTTAATATATTTATTTATTTATTTTTTATTTAGTTTCTTCCAGTTCCTGTGTAAAATGTTCTTTAGTGACTACTGATGACGTATGTGACTGTTGAAGGGGTGTCCCAATTCGTAGGGGTTGACTTTTCAGCCCTACCCCTTCTAGCTCCGTTTTAAGGGGTAGGGCCAAGGGGTGAAATGGGATTGGGCCTTGAGGTCAAGGATTGTAAAATCCTTGATTTCAAGGGTAGGATCATGGACACAGACGGTGCTGACTCAGTGCTCAATAGAGATTGTAACCATTTTGAGGGGTTTGAGTACCTGGAGGACCTCCTCTGCCACTTTCACATCGTCTTCAGACACGGTAACAATATCTCTGATATTTTTTTTTCAGGACTTTGTCAGTAAGCGCTGAGAATATAGCTGCCTGCTGTTCAAGATAACGCTCTAACATGTCATAAGTGGAATTCCACCTTGTTGGCACATCATGTATGAGCTTGTGGGTGGGCAGCTGTAGCATTTCTTGCTTGGTCTTAAGCAAATGAGCTGCTGTTGCGCTACGGTGGAAATATTCAACCACCTTTCTGACTCTCCTGAGTAGACGTTCCATCTGGTTCACTTTGATTCCCCTTTGGGATGCTAAATTGATGACATGTGCAAAGCATCCTACTTGAGGGCCCAATCCAGCCTCATATACTGCATTAATTTGGTTTCTAGCATTATCTGCGGTGACTGGAATGTTGACTTTGGGCCTCTCTAACTTCCATTCTGCTTCTGCTCCTGTCAGTACCTGCGCTGGATTGGTGCTGGTGTGACTCTCTTAGAAAGGGCGTGTCTGCAACACTGGGCTTCTCATCTCCCACTCCGGTGTGATAAAGTGAGCAGTCACCGTCACGTAGCTTTCTGTAGCTCTGGACGTCCACCCGTCTGTGGTGAGAGCAACGAATGATGCACTAGATAATTCCTCTACTACTCTGTTCTTTTCCTGCTCATAAAGTTCTGGAACGATCTTTGTGCTAAAGTGTGTGCGTGAGGGGATTTCGTACCGTGGCTCAAGTTCTTTGACCATATATTTAAATCCTTTGTTCTCCACGAGGGAGTATGGCCTCATATCTGCCGCTATAAACACTTCAATGGATTTTGTAATATTTTTAAACCGCTGTGATGTTACAGGGAAAGGCTGCTGAAATGCACCGGTGATTAGCTGCTGTGTTGCCTTTTTTCCGTCGTCGTTGTCAGTGAGACACCTTCATGTGCGTGATCATGCTAGATATATTGCCATGCTCGTGTGACTTTCTCATGCCACAGTGCCGACACACCGTAACAGTTTTGTCTACCAACCTTCTCCCATCATCATTATAGTTGACCGGAAAGGCAAAGTGCTCCCATACAACTGATTTAAATGATGCTGGGGGCCTCTCTAGTTCTTGCTCTCCTGGTCCTCCGCTTGCCATGCTTGCTAACACACTGCGCTTTGACATGCGCAAACTGTCTTGTTCGGGTGAACTTACACCTGGCTTTTTTTTTTTTTAATTATCAACCAATCAACGCCTTCCAGAATAAAACACACCCAATCCGCGGTACACGTGTGATCCGAACCGTGGCTAGTGATCCGTACGGTTCACGGTTCAGTCATGATCCGTTGCACCCCTAGTAGAAAGTTAAAGTTCTGTAACATGTTTGTGAGGGACCGAGGCCAAGGATGACAAGAGCACAGGAGGTTTTTTAAAGAAAAAGTCTTTTGACATTTAATTTTACCAAAAAACAACAAAAATACAAATTCCTAAGTAAAAGTTCTGGGCCCATAAAAGAGGTCAAATAAACAGAACATCAACATAAGGAACTGAAAACTAACTGACCTAACAAACTGACACACAAGGGAAACTATATACACTGGCTGATCAGACCATTTTGACACAAGAGGGAAATACATAACATAACCATCTTCAGCTAACTTAATAAACTTAACTAATTCACAACAGAACTTAAACAATTTAGATTCATAACTCATTAGGGAAACAGAAATCTAAATAATCATACTTCTACATAAAGAGAAAATAAAGTAATACAAAACAACAGAAAATCTAAACCCCTCTCCCACTATCTTTTTGCAAGATGGATGAGTCCAATTAGGCTGTAGCCTCGTCAAAGGAGATCCACCTCAGCTGGGACTCTTAGCAGGCTTGGGCCTCCCACACAGCAACTTCCCCAGGAACTAGTAACTCAAAGTAAATGCATTTTAACTAAAAATAAACCAAACAAGGTGAAAAGAAAGAGTCAACTAAAAGTGTGCACCCAATCAGTTAACCCCGCCCCCCCCCCCGCCAAACTTGCTAAGAAAAATGTGAAATATAAAAGAAATGGTAAATATTACAAATAAAATGATTTAACTGAAATGAAGAAAAAGGTTACCAGACCGGGCTCAGTGTGTGGCTGCCTTTGCGGCCATCACAATGTTGTATGATCTTAACCACAGATCAGCTGGAGCTGCTGGTTAAAATGACTCTCTAACTTTAGGTCTGTTCAGTTTGGCCCAGGGATGTTTTCTATTTCCGTTTCTACTGTTTGGAATTGAAATGCAATTAAATGCATTTTTTCAGACTTGAAGAGCTGAGTCTGTATAATATTAATGTCTGCGTCTGTTATTTGATTTAGTCCTCGACTAAAATCCATTTAAATTTGAAAATGTTGCTTTTTGAGGTAAATATTTTAATGGGATCAATTAAGATTGAATAATTACAGAGCCTGTAGTTATTTAGATTATTTTTTTTAATCGAGTCCCACCCCTAATTCTTACTTATCGTGATTTCAGTAGTATGTTTGCAGAGTAAAAAGAAAGGCTCGTATTCACACAGGGAAAATAAAACTTCTCCATATTTTAAATGTCCTATGCAGCAATTTCATCTTCATGTTGCTGCAGCTCAGTTGTTGTTTTCTTCAGTTGTTGCATCACTTTGTGTCTCTATCAAATGTTTCTCTTTAATTAGGAATGAATAGTTAGTTGCTAAATGCTGCAACCAGACAGTGTTTCCAGACTGGTGACAGGTAGAAATTCCTCTTATGAAACTAACCTTGCAGGAAAATGTTTGATCTGCGGCACGCTAAATTAAACCTTTAAATGACATATCTTTAATTTCCTGCTGTTTATCCATGTTTATCCATGGGTGGTCCTGAAATCTTGTAATCCGTCCTGCCCTGTTTGCTGGATCAATGGAATTGTTTGATTATATTTATCCATCCACCCATCATCCATCCCTCTTCTGCCGCTTATCCGGAGTCGGGTTGCGGGGGCAGCTGCCTAAGCAGGGAAACCCAGACCTTCCTCTCCCCTGCCACATTCACCGGCTCATCCGGGGGGATCCCGAGGCGTTCCCAGGCCAGCCGAGAGATGTAGTCCGTCCAGCGTGTCCTAGGTCTTCCCCGGGGCCTCTTTCCGGTGGGACGTGCCCGGAACACCTCAACAGGGAGGCGTCCAGGAGGCATCCTAATCAGATGCCCAAGCCACCTCATCTGGCTCCTCTCGATGTGGAGGAGCAGCGGCTCTACTCTGAGCCCCTCCCGGATCACCGAGCTTCTCTCCCTATCTCTAAGGGAGACCCTGCAGAGAAAACTCATTTTGGCCGCTCTACTCACGATCTTGTTCTTTCGGTCACTACCCACAGCTCGTGACCATAGGTGAGGGTAGGAACGTAGATCGACCAGTAAATCTAGAGCTTTGCCTTTTGGCTCAGCTCCTTCTTCACCACGACAGACCGATGCAGAGTCCACATCACTGCAGACGCCGCACCGATCCGCCTATTGATCTCCCGCTCCATCCTTCCCTCACTCGGGAACAAGATCCCGAGATATGTGAACTCCTCCACTTGGGTCAGGACCTCAGTTCCGATCTGGAGAAAAAGCTCCACCCTTTTCCGGCTGAGGACCATGGTCTCTGATCACGGCCCATTGAAGCCAACAGAACCACATCATCTGCAAAGACCAGAGACCCAATCCTGAGGCCACCAAACCGGATCCCCTCAACACCTCGGCTGCGCCTAGAAATTTTGTCCATGGATGGACAACATGTCTGGGACATTGTTGGTGTTTTCTCTCGTCATAGTGATGGAGTTCAGACTCTTTAAAAATTTGGTTTTGGTAGAGGTTTTGTTTCTTTCAGCCCTAAAATTTAGCCTCATTCAGAAATTATGTATGTTTGTTTGTTAAGATGTTTTATTCACTTGTTTCATAAAACCCTTAGTTTCTGTTTTTTTTTTTTTTTTTTTTTTTTTAAGATTTGGATTAACTCTTAAAAACACCTAAGTACATTTATGTGCTTTTGCATTTTAATTTCTAGTATATTTAACATTTACTCGCGCCAATTTTAAAGATAAGGTATGCAAAAGAATGCATTTTTTCAAGTGTAATTTTATTTTTAGGCTATTGTAAACAACATTTAATTACTCCTCATTTGCACCCTAAACACAGAAATGTGTGCATTGAAAATTATTATTTTTGATCCCGCTCAAATAAAAAGTATAAAACCTTAATTTTCTAATTTATCCAGTTCATTTGAAGCTAGGGGCTTTCGGTCTGTGCTCGATGGGGTTCCCTCCCAAATTACGTCATTTTCCAAAGTTATGCCAAGCACGGAAAACACCCACTTTATCTGCTAAGGAGAGCTTGCACTGTATACTCTGTCTTCTGCACCCCACATGTGCTCCTCAGCTTTAGATTTGTATGTGTGAGTATCTGAATAAGGAAACATATGCATTTGAATTTGTATGTCTATGCACGTGCATGGGTCAACAGTATGCACGATGCATTACAGTGTGACAAAATGCATAACAGCAGGTAACTTTCAAGTGGCACCTTTTCCATATTGTCCGTTACATGCGTATTTTTTTCCCAACGTTCAAGCAGCACCACATTTTATTTTAAAATATATAAAATACACATCTACATGCATTCTGTTGCACTGCTATGAAATAAACAAAACACAGGACCCTTTGCAGCACATCAAAGTTATGTTTTGAAGTGAAAACCAAAACAAACCCCGTCTTTGTTTACACAGCTGCATCTGCAGCACGTTTATAAAAGCAAGTTGGAGAAAAGCTCTTCGTTTCCTACCTGACACCATGAAAAAACGTTACACGGTAGCAGAGGCCCGGGACATCATCACGCTGCCGAAACAGAGGGCAGTACTCACAGCGGACATGACCGCTGAGTCCGCCAAGTTGAGGTCTACTCATCATTCACTAGCTCCAGCGACTTAGATGAAGAAAAACTCCAGTAGTGAAGAAGCCACAGAAAACTTGTCTTGGAAGCCTAAAAGTGTCTAAATCCAGTGGTCACAGAGAAATTCCGACTGCCGTCAAGCCAGTCGCCTCTGGCATATCCGTGGTCAAACCAGCTGCCGCTGTATTCATGGCGCTCCAGTGGAATACTCCAGGCACAGGTGATCTTCAGACCATGATCTACATCTGCGTGGATGGATGAGCTGCTCCATATAAAGGGCACTGTAGTTTTAGGTAGTACATGTCAGTGAAGCCTGCCAGGTATAACCTGAAAATGTGGATAGCCTGTGACGCTACGGTCTGTATACCGGCTGATCAGCTGGTGCACCGGCAGAAAAAAAGATAAAAAGATAACAAAAGGCCTGAAAGGAGTTACCGTCACACGTGACAAGTTTTTAACTTCATTTGGTCGAGCAGAGGAGCTGCTGAAAACAATATTACCACAGTTGGCACTAGGGCTGGGCGATTAATCGATAAAATCGATAAATTGAATTTCCATTTCTGAAGATTTATTTTTATGAAAATCGTGATTTTTTTCCATAGTTAGCTAGCAGCAGACGTAGCCCTCCCTCCACACCAGAACGGTGTTTGTCTGACAGGTTTTCACTAACGCCTGGGATTTAGCTGTGCGTATAACTGCAGTGATAAATGCTGCTCTCTATGAGATGCAGAAGTCAACCCACAAACCCTGGTTAAGAGACAACCTTCATCAGAAGAATTATTCCTGCAGTGGAACCTGTATAAGGATCCAGATGGAAGAGATCACGGATGCATTGTGTCGCATATTTCTATTTAAGACATGAAGTCATTTATATGGTGGAAAAGCTACGACATTATATGCTTTATTTTTGCTGGCTTTCATTTATATTAACAAATAAATGTTTTTAATAAATTTATTTATGTTTTGTAAAAGAAAAGAAAAAAAATATATTAAAATCGGAAATCGGATTTGGTTATAAAAAATCGGAGACATTATTTTAAACTTAAATGACAATAAGAAAATAATTCATTTAGAATTTATTTAGTGTATTGTATAACTTGATTTTTATGTACACATTTTTGTGCAGAAGTTTGCAAAACTGGACTATTTGACACTGAGCAAAAACTAATAATGCATATTAATTAATTTCTTTGCTAATCTTTAACTTATACCAAGCAGCAATCATTGTTTGTCTCTATCTGTGTTGGCCCTGCGACAGACTGGTGACCTGTCCAGGGTGTACCCTGCCTCTCACCTGTTAAAATGCTGGGATAGGCTCCAGTTCACCCGCGACCCGAAATGGAATAAGCGGTCAAGATAATGGATGGATGGATGGAAGCAGCAATCATCATAACATAAATTATCCAGTTATGATAAAATATATTGAAAATTTACTAATTTTTCACGTTATTAGACCATAACATGAAGATGCATCATGACCAAAGCTTGTAAATGTAGACGTTGAAAAGGTTAAAAATTCATTAATCATTGATTTGGATGATTAGAGTTGATGCTGGTTTGAAGAATGAAAAAGTAAAAATTGAATAAATAAATAAGAAAATATTTTTTATATTTTTTATATTACATCACCCTCTGCAACACAGCTATGCTCAAAGCAGCTCTCCCAGACACCGGTCGTCGGCATCCTTCATGCCAGCCTGTGTGGATCCAGCGGTGGGAAGGGTTGGGGTTAGGCTGCGGGAAAGAGAAAATCCGCCCGAGTAGTGATGGTGTTTTGTTGACTGAACTCCAGGCCGGCGCACGCAGCTCTGATGAACGCTTGCTCAGTCTCAAATAAGACGTTTGTCCTGAACGACTTCATGTCCTCACACCAGCTGGATTTATTCATGCTCACCGAGACCTGGCTTATACCAGGTGACACCAGAGCTTTCTCTGAGCTCCTCCCACCGGTTATTCCTACCTGAGCATGCTGAGAGTGACGAGCCGTGGAGGCGGGTCTGCAGTGTACAAGCAGAACCTGGGCTGTTGCTGCGTCCCGAGGAAGAACTATAGTAGCTTTGAACTGCAGCCGGCATCCCCACGCTGTGTGATGTTCTAGATCGTCCTCCTAAATACAGTAAGGACTTTATTACTGAAGTTTCTCATGTTCTTGCTAAAATATTTACAAAATATGACCGTTTTCTTATTTGTGGGGACTTAAATATTCATGTTTGTTGTCCATCTAGTCAACTGGTTAATGACTTTCAAACCCTGTTAACCTCTGTTGACCTAACTCCATCAGTCAATGCCCCCAAACACAAACATGCTCACACACTGGACCTCTTAATCTCACACAGTTTATCTGAGAAATACTGGCCACCTGCATTTCAGACCACCTTCCCATTATACTGGACTTCACAGCTCCTTCACCTCCAGCTGCATCCCTGGTCCCAGCTTGTAGCCGCCGTACCATCACATCTGCTACAGCTGGGGAACCTGCTGCTGCCTTCATGAGCGCTGGTTTTTATGCTTGGGGTGAACGTGCACCTCCTCTGTGCCCAGCTGAGTTAATCTCCTCTTTTTATTCCACCTGTTCAGAGATTTTGGACTCCACTGCGCCCTTTAAACTGAGGTCCATCAAACCTAAACCTGGTGTAATAACACCACGCCTGCCCTGAGTCTCTGTGTTGTGGTGACAGGCTGACCGGAGGTGGAAGAAAGACAAGCTGCATGTGTCCTTGGGCTTTCTGAGAGACTATCAAAATGCTGTTCAAGAAGCCAGATATTCATGTGTCATTTCTGCTAGCTGTAATCGGCCCCTGGTCTTGTTCAGTACAATTCAGCCTGTCCAAATTCCCATTAACATATTTTAAAATTCATCTAAATCAACACGTGAAGAGTTTCTCCATCACTTTATTGTGACCTCAGAGTTAGAGCATTAACGACACCTGCCTCCTTCCCCTCCTGCTGTCCTTAATGTGTTGGAGCCGGTATCGCTCTCACAGCTCTCTGAGGTTGTCCAGAACCTGAGACCTACTAACTGTCCTCCATTGTTCCATCCAAGGTTCTTAAACATGTTTTTGACCTAGTAGGACTATGCCTCCTCCTTTTTTTTCCAACACAGCCTGAGATCAGGGCCTGTCACAACTGTTTTTAAGCAGGCTTTGGTCAGGCCACTAATCAAAAAACCTATCGTGTCTCATCAGTTCTCCCAAATTACAGACCAGTGTCCCATCTGTCTTTTCTCTCTAAAGGTCTGGAAAAGCTTGTCATCACTCAACTACATTCATCATTGTCAAGTCAAATTTATTTATAAAGCACATTTAAAAACAACCTCTGTTGACCAAAGTGCTGTACAAAGCAAAGCAGATAAAATGCCTGGGCCATCATTAAGTTAAAATAAAATAAATATATATTTCATAAAACAAAATACAAGAACAAAATAATATAAAATTACATTAAAATAACATAAAACACATAAGAACATAAATACAATAAAAACTCAATTCAAATTCTCAAGCTGGAGGGAAAGCGAGCGAGAAAAGGTGTTTTTAATAATGATTTAAAATGTTCAACGCTCTGTGCTGGTCTAATGTTAAAGGCAGAATGTTCCAGAGTCTGGGAGCAGCGACAGAAAAAGCTCCATCACCTCTGCCATTAACCTGCTTCTAGGAACTGTTAAGAGCAGCTGGATTGTTGATCTCAGAGCTCTGACTGTGAATGATTAAAAGCTTTGATAAATAAGGTGGTAAACAAGTAAAATCTTGAACTAGATCCTGTACTGAACAGGAAGCCGGTGGAGAGAAGTAGCACTGGAGTGAAGAGCTCACGGCGTTTCCTCCCGGTCTGAAGACGAGCCACCGAGAACAACTTGTAAACGAAGGAGCAGCGACTGTCGATCCCAACGTAGAGTTGCAATAATCTAGACGGCAGTTGATGAAAGCATGAATAACTCTTTCTAGATCTCTGAAAGTGAGATAAGATTTCACCCTGCTCAAAAGCCATAAATAAAAGAAACTAGATTTGACCACATAGCTAATTCATCATTATTGGATCAAAACCAAATATTTAAAAAATTCCAGTCCGGTGTCGGAGCAAGCCACAGCATAGAGTCTGCATCACTAAAAGTGCAGAGTGACTTCCTACTGTCCTTGGACGCTGAAAAACCTGTACTGCTGGTAATGCTGGACCTCACTGCAGCATTTGACACAGTGGACCATTCCATCCTCCTGACCCGCCTGGCCCAGCAGGCAGGCCTTCATGGACCCGTGCTGCAGTGTTTCAGGTCTTACCTAAAAGATAAAACTAACAAATCTCTCCTCCTCTACAGCTCCACTGTCCTCTGGTGTCCCACAGGGTTCCATTCTGGGCCCTGTTCTTTTTTCCTTGTACATGCTGCTGTCAGGTTCTGTTATACCCCATCATAATGGCTCATTCCATCTGTATGCAGACGATCTACAAATCTATCTGCCGGCTGCCCAGAACTCCCCCGACACAGTCCATCCAAATATGTCTGCATGACATTAAACACTGGCTGCCACAGAACTTCCTCTGAATGAGTCAAACACCGAATTAATCTTTTTGGTGTCCCCAGCTCAACAAACACAGCTCCAGATCTCACACCTCTGACCACCCACCTCAGCCATGCAGTCAGGAATCTTGGAGTGAGTTTGAACAAAAATCTAAAACTCTATAACCAAACAGACTGTGTGTCATGGTGGGTTTCTTTCAGCTTCGCCTTTTGGCCAAAGTCAAACCGTTCCTCAGCCATAAGGACATTAAAAAAACAATCCACGCCTTTATCAGTTCCTGCTTGGACTATTGCAACGCCTCTACGTTGGAGTAAACCTGGCCTCTCTACACTGTCTACATCTCGTGCAGAATGCAGCTGCCCGGCACCTCACCACACCCATAAACATGACCACTCCTATCCAGTAGGGGTGCAACGGATCATGACTGAACCGTGAACCGTACGGATCACTAGCCACGGTTCGGATCACATGTGTACCGCGGATTGGGTGTGTTTTATTCTGGAAGGCGTTGATTGGTTGATAATTAAAAAAAAAAAAAGCCAGGTGGAAAAAAGGCAACACAGCAGCTAATCACCGGTGCATTTCAGCAGCCTTTCCCTGTAACATCACAGCGGTTTAAAAATATTACAAAATCCATTGGAGTGTTTATAGCGGCAGATATGAGGCCATACTCCCTCGTGGAGAACAAAGGATTTAAATATATGGTCAAAGAACTTGAGCCACGGTACGAAATCCCCTCGCAAAGAAAGTATTATATATATGTTTTAAAACATATATTTTTTGAAGTGTTCAAAAAAATAAATTGAAAGCATTTATCTTGTTTTTTGTTTGTCGTTTTTACTGATCTGAACCGTGACTCTAAAACCGGGACACGATCCGAACCGTGAGTTTTGTGATCCGTTGCACCCCTACTATCCTGTACTCTGGACACTGTCTCCTGGTTCAGTTCAGAATTCAGTTCAAAATCCTTCTGTTTGTTTTCTGTTCCATCCATGGCCTTGCACCTCTTTATCTATGTGACATACTGACCCCTCACCAGCCCAGGAGAGCCCTGTACTCCTCCGACCAACTCCTGTTGGTGGTCCCAAGGTCCAGGTGCAAACAGTAGGGGGATGGGCCTCCATCCTGGCATTATGCTCCATCATGGACCTGGAGTTACACTCCATCAGGGGCCAAAACCAGCTGCTAATTAGGGGTGGGTGATATCACCCAAAAATGATATCACAATATTTTTCTAAAATTTCTCTAACGATGTCATCGATGATACCGACTGCCTTGGTAACCCTCCCATCATTTTCCTGACTTGGCATAAAGCGTACCTCAAAATAAAGCCTTGTTTGCACGTGTTAACGCATTAATTGATGCTGTTAATTTTTTTAGCACGCATTAAAGCAGTTATTTATTTTTTTATTCAAACTTCTTGCTGCTGGCTCTGAACCAGAGGAGCCTCATGCAGAGACTGCAGTCCAAACCTCTTCAGGAGAGAGCGGCTTTGTTAACATGAAGACACGTTTTCTGTCTAGAACTTAAGAGAGAAAAAGAGCCAACATTTCTCTTTGTTTGTCAGAACCCATGTAGTAACATCCGGTTTTGCACCTGTAAAACCGGATGTTAACCCCTTAACTCCCAGTAGCGGAGGGTGCAGGCGCAAGATGTTCAGCTAAACAGTCAAGCTAAGAATGAAAGGTTAAAGAATTTATATCAAGAAATCTGGATAATGAAGCACTGAAGGTGCATGGATCAAGTATTGTGCATATTGTGAATATTTCTCTCTCACCATCTACAATCGTCTTGGTTTCGGGTTACTGTCTGCATTGCTAGTGTGTCGTTAGCATGTTCTCTCTACAATCTTACTAAAGTTGACTCCGTGACGCAGGTCACACCCACTGTGTACTGCTCAGAGCAAAGCAGATAGAGGCGGTTTCAGCCAGTTGCAATCAAGCGAAGTGACATCAGCTGTGTCAGCTGCAGGTACTTTACCACACATGTTGCACTGAAGCGTCAGCCATTGTGTCAGCCCACGTCGGGTTAAGATCACACAGGGTGGGCCTGGGAACTGGGAGTGTACCTGCGCAAGTCCACCAAGCGAGGGCACAAGCAGTAACCTCCCTACAACCTCCTATAATTCCATCCCTGTCAGACATGGGTACACACCAAGACATGTCACCAAATGAAATCCATAAAACCGGTCCTTTCCACTGGCATGCACGTTGGCCACTGTTACCTTCGGTCTCTGGAACTGTCAGTTTGCAGTGAACAACAGAATTTATCAGTTCATTGGTAAATCTCTCAGACATTCAGGTCCTAGTCCTGACTGAGACCTGTTGGTGAGGAAGTCTCTGATCCAGGTGCAGAGTGATGCTGGCAGACCAGGTTGTGGAGCTTCAGGCCCAGCAGGTCCGGGAGAACGGTGTTAAAGGCTGAACTGGAGTCCACAAACAGCAAAAGGTCGTTACCATCAGTAACAATTCACTGAGCCTGACCAACTCAGCCTTACCAAACCAGCTACTGGTGCCTCACTCTGCTCCTTCCGCTCTCTAAATGAGGACCAAGTCTCTAAACTTCTAGTCAGCTCAAAACCCACAACCTGTCCTCTTGATCCTGTTCCCTCTGACATCCTGCAGAGCATTTTACCTACAGTCAAAACTGCAGTAACTCATATTATCAACTCCTCTCTTAAATCCGGTGTCTTTCCCTCTGCCTTCAAGCAAGCTCGGGTTACCCTGCTGCTGAAGAAACCCACACTCAACCCAGCCCAGGTTGGAAACTACTGGCTTACATTTACACTGCTGTGGCTCCAAGCTTGTTGCTAACGTAGATGCTAACGTTAGCTTCATGTTACAGTAACTAACCTCTTCAGGTGTATTTTAAGGTGGATGGAAGTGGATGTTGTGGATCCAGCCACAGACGTTGCAGTTTGCTGGTCTTATGTTGGTCCCTATTTACTAAGTTTTTAATTCCCAAAGGTTGCAGCAGTTCTGCAGCAGCTGCGTTAACCTGCGTGTTGGTTAGTGGTTTGATTAAGTGTGTGTGCACGTTTGTGTGACGTATGTGTGACGCAACATCTGGAGAAATGACAGCAGACAACACAGCCAGTATATCAGAGATCAGACAGAGATGAGTCTCCCGTAAGACCCAAAAAGTCTGGATTTGTGGCTGCTTCTGCTTTGAAAGGGTCTAGGAATCCTCTCAAAATGTAGCCACAGAGTCGCATCGTTGGCAGCGCTGGAGCGCAATTAAAGATGGACGATATATATCACATACGATAGTATCGTAAATGTTGCTTTGACGATGTGCAATTTTACATTATCGAGTATACTGTCTCGGGAAAAAAACAGATGGTACACAGACAGTAAGGGAGAGGCGCATGAGAGTCTATTTATGCATACCTGCCTCAGATAACCCGTCAGAGAGGGAATTAGCACAGGTGGAAATGAAACCTGCCACAGGGCTTCACTCAAGCTTGAAGCTGTGGACAGACTGGTGTTTCTGGCTTTTAACTTGAAATAAATAGTTGGCCTACATTTATTTCTACTAAATTTCAAAGTTCTAGCCAAATTTTTATGCCGGTGATTATACTTTGCATTGTTTAAACATTTTAAATTATATAGACAATTGGGTTTACATTTTGAAACACTGTCTTTCCATAGATGTCCTTGTGAGCAATTAGAGTTTGACAGCATTTTATATATATATATATATATATATATAAAAACACACACACTTGAAAGGATATTGTCAGAATATCGTTATTGAAAAATAAAGAAAAATAGTGGTGGGTGGTCTACTTCTGCTATCTGCTCAGATTCACCATCGGAAGCGGCAGACCGTCTTTAGGAACACGTGAATCACTGTTTGTTGTTTGTCCATTAAAAGACAGCGGGGACATCATGGGTTTCCAGGCTGCGTTACTCCTCCTGTCCACCAGGAGGCAGCACTTCAATCAGTCCTCGGTGGATTTTTGTCTCTCGCTGAACTTCCTCCTTTTCTTCAGCAACCAGATGTATCACGTTGTGATTTGAACTAGTGAACGCTTCAGACTAGCGAAACATTTCTGAAGCAGTGGGACTTGCTGCTGTGGATGTTCAGCTTGGTGGAGGTGAACACATGAATGCATTGTTTGTGGCAGGAAAGTGTGATTACCAGGTGGGACTTGTAGCCTGCCACCCTGTCCCTGTGTGGTTAGAAACCCCCTCCACAGACATACCGGCCCCCCAGATGGATTACATGTTGTCCCTGAAAGGTCTCACACCTCCAGCTGATGGACCCTCCAGCTGAGAGGGTCCCTCTTATCTCTGGGACAAAGTTGTTGTGATTAGCTCAGGTCTTAGGAACTGGTTTCAGATGTGGAAACATTCCTGGGCTCATTCACTGTTTAGATGCTGGATATCTGCAGAGTGGCAGTTGGGTTTTATCGTGGCCGACTGGTTCGGCCGTCTGCCTCCAGATTGTAAAGCATAACACACTGCATAACTCATTTTATCCTGAATGAAGGGATTTAGCCACACTGTCCTTCATTCCAGCCACTCTGAGAGCTTTTGTTCCTGTGTACGCTGAGCCAGAATGGGGCCAGTGCTCATTAGCCACCAGCCAGGGGCCTCATGCTGCACATGTCTGAATAGACTCCATCACCCCTCCACTTATGTCACTGGCTATTGTTTGAGAGTCTTGTGTGTTAGAGGACATGTTCATTTAGGCCAACACGAGAAGCTTTATTGAAATGTCTGGTGGATTATTTCTGTGTTGTAACAAAGCTTCTTGGTAATAAATCTGTTTATTTCTCTTTGAAATGGAGACATTTGGAAGGAAAACGTGTGTGTGGGATGAGCAGCAGAGCTGAGTGTGTGTTTTATGATAAACAGCTGATTCTGCTATGATCATTATGGTGATCACAATTATTCTGAATTCATTTCCAGCACTTTAAATGTGTAAAACCACATCAGCACTCCTTCTAGTTTTATTTATTTAAACCTGTTGATTCCAACATAACAGAATAATCTAGAAACAAAGTCAATTCCATCCAAATGTCTGCAGGTTATTCTGCACAATAACCTCCACCAGTGTTCCCACAGACCTGGTAGCAGGTGGAGGTGCTCCTCTGGCGCCGTGTAGGGAATGGAGGGTGGTGGGTGGAGCATCATCGGGGTGTATGTAAAGCGTAAACACACAGCGGCCATATTAAACACACACCTGTAAGCAGATCTGTTCTCCAGTCACCTGCTGAGACAGTTTTAGAGCTACAAGAAACATCTGGAACTAAGAGAAATAATCTGTTTCCACCTCACCTGTTAACTGACCTTCCCTTGGGTAAACGTCAGATGTCCCAGGGTCAGAAAATGCAGCATGTAATGTACTTCTATATGTTGTTCTAAATCATCTCTACCATGTTCTAGATCATAATTCAGAATTCATATATCATCATTTCACCAACCGTCTCCATGGTGATAATTTCTGTCCTAAAACCAGCAGATGTGACGACTGAAGTTAAACAGTCGACACTGATGAAGAAACTCTCATAAAACTGATGGTCTGGATAAAAACAGCATTTTCTTTTTATCGTTGAAGTGTGTTTGTGCAGCAGTAATAAAAATCCTACAGCAGCATCACCCAAGGTAAACACCTGCTGATAAAACACATCATTGGCTGCTTGTTTTACATGTTTCTTTTCACTTTTTTACACATTGTTCCTGGTCAGGGCACCTGGCCCCCCATCAGAACTTTTCTAGACCCGCCCCTGCATAGCTAAAGTATAAAATCTGTCTACCACCAGGGTTCATCCATCCATCAATCCATCCATAAAGCTTATCTCTCTCCACGTCCCGCCACCATAACAGAGAAATGATGGATGTATGGGTCATGCTGCGCATGTGTTAATAGCGTTAAAAATATTGATGCAGGGTTACATAAATTAGTTTCCTCTATTAACCTGCTATTTTTGACAGTGATGATATAGTGATGCTCGAAATGAAAAGTTCCAACCAATACCGATGATTGATCATTTTCTGCTTCTCATGGCTGATAAGTTCATATTTTTATGTTTTTAATTGCAGTTTGTGCTGAATGCAGCGATGAAAAACTTTTTAAGTAGCTCGGGCTTATCTATAACAGGGTTGGGGTTATTTATACATATATACACACACACATGGACAAAACTGTTACAGAAATAACTTGAATCTGACAAAAGTAATAATAAATAAAAATTCTATGAAATTTAACCAATGAAAGTCAGACGTTGCTTTTCAACCATGTTTCTACAGAATTATTTAAAAAAATAAACTCATGAAACAGGCCTGGACAAAAATGATGGTACCCTTAACTTGATATTTTGTGGCACAACATTTTGAGGCAACCACTTTAGAATAGTCCATTTTTTCCTCTTAGCCATTCTTGGTGTTTTTAGCTGTGTTTTGGGTCTTTGTCCTGTTGTAAGACCCATGACCTGCGACTGAGACCAAGCTTTCTGACACTGGCCAGCACATTTCTCTCTAGAATCCTTGATAGTCTTGAGATTTCATTGTACATGCACAGATTCAAGACACCCTGTACCAGATGCAGCAAAGCAGCCCAGAACATAACAGAGCCTCCTCCATGTTCCACAGTAGGGACGGTGTTCTTTTCTTCATATGCTTCATTTTTCCATCTGGAAACATAGAGATGATGGTAAAAAGTTCCATTTTTGTCTCATCTGTCCATAGGACATTCTCCCAGAAGCTTTGTGGCTTGTCAACATGTAGTTTGTCTTTTTTATGGTTTGTTTTTAACAATGGTTCCTCCTTGGTCGTCTCCCATTAAGTCCACTTTGGCTCAAACAAGGACGGATGGTGCGATCTGACAGTGATGTTCCTTCAGCTTGAAGTTCACCTTTAATCTCTTTAGAAGTTTTTCTGGGCTCTTTTGTTACCATTCGTATTATCCATCTCTTTGGTTTGTCATCAGTTTTCCTCCTGCGGCCACGTCCAGGGAGGTTGACTACAGTCCTAACCCTAAATAATATGTGCAACAATTTTCTTTCTAACCTCCTGAGACAACTCTTTCCTTTGCTTCCTCTGGTCCATGTTGAGTGTGGTACACAACATGTCACCAAACAGCACAGTGATATATACACAGCGTCAGATATGTATATATTAGTGCTGGGCAACGATTAAAATTTTTAATTGCGATTAATCGCATTGTTACGCGCAAAATGTCTCTTTCCTTTAAAAAAAAGACCTACAGCTATAAAAGAAAATGCAGTAAGTTTTGGTTTACTAACACGACATCAGGGGTCTCCAACCTGCAAGTGTCTCTCTGGACCTTCCACAATGTCTCTAAATACGTGGCTAAAATATTTTTTTTAAATCTATCTTTCTTGTCATTAGGTTGGAAACCATGGACTTTTTTTTCCTTTCTTTTACGTCATTTTCCACAAATATCTACATTCCTTAGCAGAAAGTATGTCTGTCCTCTTTTTTTTTATAAAGGTTTTATGTTTTTCTTTTTTTTTAAACCTTAAAAATAGAAATAAAAATGTGGTTCTTCAAAAATAACAAACATCCTATGGTGGCTCTTCATTAAAAATATATATTAACTGGCCTTTTTGAAAAGTCTCGTAACATTTGCATCTCAAAAGTAGTTTTATTTAGCTGGCTGAGGGAAAAATGGCTCTTTGGATTGGAAAGGCTGCAGACCCCTGCACTAAACACATAAACAGGTTTAGCAGTAATTTTCAGATAAAATATTTCTTCATATATGTTTATAAAATCACATATTTATGACAAAGAAGGATGACATGTTCAGGAATTACTAACTAAAAGGTAAAACGTCAGCAGGATGGATTTAAAGCTGTTAAGCTGAGCTTAGAGAGGTGAGAATGGTGTAACGCGACACTCGGCGAGACTTGGCAGAATCAACATGGAGCGCTACTGAAAACAAACAAACGCCACAAGCTAACAGAGAAATATTTTTAAAAAATTATATATCCCAAACCACACTAACCCGGTCACTGTGGATCACATCGAAGAAGATCTCATCAGCCCGACGGATTTCATCGAAGAAAGCTTCGTAATGGGCAAGTCTAACGCTGCAGCAACGGCCTCAAAAACCGGCTCCAGTTCTAAAAGCGTTCTCCCGGCGGAATCCCCCAAAGCGACCAGCCCAGTCTCTCCAACCGGCAGCGATACAACGGATATCCTAATCTCCATCGACGGGAAGCTATCCAGCCTCGATGCCCGGCTCTCCCTGCTGGAAGTTCTTCATCGGGAGTTTCAATCTTTAAGGGAAGGTTTGGAATAAAGCCAAAAGCAGGTGGAAGCTCTTGCTACGGAGAACAACACCCTCAGAGACTCGGTGAAAACCCTTACCGAAGGAGTAAGCCGACTATCAGTGGAAAATAAAAAAATGAAAGAGTTAGTCCTAGAGCTACAGGGTCGAAGCATGAGAGATAACCTAGTTATTTCAGGGATCCCAGAGCAGGTGGAGGAAGATACAGAGGCAGCTGTTAAAAAATTCATCAGAACCAACCTTAAACTTCTAGAGGAAAAGGTAAAAGCCATCTCTTTTCATCGGGTTCACCGCATAGGGGAAAAAAAAACTGGAGGGTAGACCCAGACCGATAGTAGCTAAATTCGTTCTCCACAAAGAAAAAGAAGAGGTGAAGCGTTGCAGCAGACAGCTTCGTGGGACTGACCTTAGCATGAGCGATCAGTTTCCCAGAGAAATCCTGGAGCTTCGCAAGATCTTGTTCCCCATCAGGAGGAAATTCCTGAACGGAGGAGCCCTCGCTGTCATCTCGGTGGACAAGCTTTACTTTAATGGACAGCTACATCGTGACCATAACACCACTCCCTGGCTCTACTGACCTCAGATATGTATCCACACTCTGCACACTTTGCACAGGTGATATAAATGCTAATCAGACTCACTGGGCTTAAGTCACAGAGTTTAATGTTTGTTCACAATAGACAATAATACTGCCAGTCTCTAATGTCCACAAAATGGACTTATTTTTTATGGGTTCGTTTTCTTTTTTCACCCACTTCCCCCTTTTTTTTTGTCATTTTCTTCCCGCTTTATTCTTCTTTTCCTCTCTCTCTGCACTCTTTTTTGTTTTTCTTTTTTTCTAGCTGCCACCTCACGGAACCATATAACACTGATGCTAAGCTGCACAGTACATTTAGTAATACCCGCATATATAACCATAAACTCACATTTATTAATTTAAGTACATTTAATAACATTCAACACAGGCACACAACATTACACATACATATTCATACACTTACACACACACACACATACACATTTATATCAACAAGAAGCATCCAACACTCACTTTTTCACCACAAGCATGACCATCCTTAGATTTATCACGTGGAATGTGCACGGAGCTGGGACCAGAGAGAAGAGACTAAAAATCTTTAATAGATTAAATGATCTGCAGGCAGACATTGTGTTCTTACAGGAGATTCATATGACAAAAACATCAGTTAATGCCCTCTCTACAACCCAGTTTCCTCATGTTTACTCAGCCTGTTTTAACTCCAGACAGAGAGGGGTAGCCATTCTGATAAATAGAAAAGTAACATTCACAGAAATCAGCGTTATCACAGATCCAGAAGAAAGTTTCATCATAGTAAAATGATCTATTCAAAATATGAAGTTATGCTTAGCTAACTTATATGGCCCAAATGTTGACGATCCCTCCTTCTTTCACTCTTTCTTCACATCACTTTCTGAACACACAGATAGCCCACTAACCACAGGAGGGGATTTTAACATGGTTCTGGGCTCAGCTGATAGATCTAGTAACACTGTAAATCATCGAAAATGGCAATCCACAAACACTGTAAAACAATATATGGAAGATTTTGGACTTTGCGATATATGGCGGTCTTATCACCCTAATATCAGAGAGTACATCTTCTTTTCCCCAGTTCACCATTCATACTCTAGGCTAGATTATTTTCTGGTTAGCAGCTCTTTGGTGAGATTTCAGAGACCCTGATTCACCCCATCACTATCAGCGACCATGCCCCAGTTTCCTTCACTTTGAGGAACACGAGATCACACCACCCACTAAAAGCTGGAGATTTAATACAGCGTTGCTGAAAGATCCCGACTTTATCAGCTACTTCACAAAAGAATGGGCTATATACTTAGAAAACAATGTCAAACCAGGAGTCCCAGCATGTGTTCTGTGGGAAGCAGGAAAGGCGGTAATGCGAGGCAAAATGATCTCTTTTGCATCACATATAAATATTAGAATTAGAAATAAGAATTAAATCATTAGAGGACGCCTACAGTGTTTCACCAGATGAACCAACGATGAACCAAATAAGGAAGGCTAGGCTGGAATTAAATGAAATAATTAGCAAGAGAACAGAATTTCTGGTGCAAAGATTACGCTTGGAGACATTTGAACACAGTAATAAATCCAGAAGATTTTTAGCTAACCAGTTAAAAATAAATGAAGAAAAATCTACCATATCAGCTGTTAAAGATTCAATAGGTAATATTACGCATGACCCAGATGCAATAAACAACATTTTTAGAGATTTCTATAAAACTCTGTATACATCACACTTAGATCCATCAGACAAATGATATCCATCATTTTCTTAACAATATAGATCTTCCAGGTTTACAGCAGGAACAAGTCATGGCCTTAGATTCCCCCCTCACAGTGGAGGAGCTACATAAAGCCCTTAAACATATGCCCTGTAAAAAAGCCCCAGGTCCGGATGGCTTCCCAGCAGAGTTCTATAAAGAATTCTGGTCAACACTGGCCCCTACATTCTTCAAAATGGTGACACAAATAAAGGAAAATGGTTACTTACCCCCAAACATAAACTCTGCCACCATTACTGTACTATTAAAACCAGGTAAAGACCCCACAATACCATCTAGCTACAGACCCATATCACTGATAAATGCGGACCTTAAAATAATTTGCAAAGCATTAGCTGGAAGGTTAGAGAAAGTAACTCCTCTCATTATACACCCTGATCAAACAGGCTTTATCAAGGGCAGATATTCCTCTGTTAACATGCGGAGACTAATTAATATAATAGATTATTCTATCATCAATAACCTGGAAACAATAATAGTTTCTATAGATGCAGAGAAAGCTTTTGATCGTGTTAACTGGAAATATTTACTAACTACTTTAAACAGATTCGGCTTTGGACCATCTTTCATTAACTGGATTAAAATCTTATACAGTTCTCCTAATGCGAGTGTCAGAACAAATAATCAAACCTCTCCAAGTTTTCATTTAAAAAGGGGCACCAGACAAGGTTGTCCACTATCTCCCTCACTTTTTGCTATATTTATTGAACCGCTAGCCGCTGCAAATAGACAAAATCAAGCTATTAAAGGCATTCAGTCCAAAAATATATTTCATAAAATAAGTCTTTATGCTGATGACGTTTTACTATTCCTCCAGAACTCACAAACCTCTCTATCTGAAACAATCTCACTAATTAATAAATTCTCATCACTCTCGGATTACTCCGTTAACTGGTCTAAGAGTACAGTTTTACCCATCAACTGTAGCTTTCAAAATCTATTCAGCGTCACCTTAAAATCAGGTAACATTAGATACCTGGGTGTAAATATTCCCTCCAGGCTCTCAGAACTAACAAAACTTAATCACATTCACCTTCTTAAGACTATAGAAGATGTTCTCGCACGCTGGAAATCTCTACCCATTTCTCTCATGGGGAGAGTGGCCACTATAAAAATGATGGTTCTACCCAAAATCAACTATTTGTTTTCTATGATTCCTATGAAACCCCCCTCTACCTGGTTTAAATCACTAGAATCACACATCTCCCGATTTCTCTGGAAAAATAAACCACCCCGGATCAGTTTAAAAACTTTACAGAAGCGAAAAGATAGGGGAGGATTAGACTTGCCTAACTTTCAACATTACTTCCTAGCTAATAGATTGCAATATGTCCTAAAATGGCTCAAACCTAGTCCACTAGATGACCTGTGGATAGATATAGAACAAACATTCTGTGACAAATTTGGAAATTTCTGATCTTCCTTTTTTCAGCTTAAGTATAAAAAAGCAAAAGTGCTTTAAAAGTGTCAACATCAGCACTTCTCTGACAGCCTGGTGGGAATTTCTCAAAAAAACCAACTCCTCAGTAATACCATGTAAACTCACACCCACCTGGAACAATCCTGATATTCTACTAAACAAAACTATGCTAAATTTTAACCAATGAATTAACAAAGGAATTAAATACTTTTAACATATTATCCATAACAGAAACATTTTATCTTTTAATACACTCTCATCACAATATGGGATTAACAGCAACAGATTCTTAGAATATCAACAACTCAAAACCGTAATACACACAAAATTCCCCCTTCACCGAACAGACCTGGAACTTCCTCCAATAGTAGCAGATTTTATGGACCTCTGTACCCCCAAATTACTTTCAAAAATATACAGATTAATGTTAAAAATAGATGACTCAAATTCCCTACCTACTTCAAAATGGGAGATAGATTCATCCATCAATCCTAGTCAACCATTTTGGCTACAGATATGTTTTAATGCATTTAATATGACAGACAGCCCAAATTTACAACTCATACAATACAAAGTCCTCCATAGAACGCATTATACAGGACAAAGGATGTTCAAGATGGGTCTTAATCACTCAGATATCTGCACACAGTGCACAGGTAACAGCAGATGATTACTTACACGCTTTATGGCTTTGTGCACCTGTCCAGAAGTTCTGGAACAAGGTTTGTGAGGATTTACCAACATGGGTTAGATGTAACATTCCTGCAAGTCCTAAACTTTGTTTACTGGGTGACCTAGGTGACAGCAATATAGACACTAACAAAGCACATATGGTCCTCACAGCCTTATGTATCGCAAAGAAAACTATTCTAGTGAACTGGAAGTCTAAAAACAATCTAAATATTAACAAGTACATAAATCTCCTGTTGGATCACATCAGTCTAGAGACTGTATTGGCATCCATTAAACACCAATCAGTTAACTCTCAGTCTCCCTGGACCCCGCTGATTAGTCACATCACATAGTGGGAAGGGGGGCTGGAGTCGGGGGTGGTGCTGGCTGGGGGGCCTTGGGGTTCCATCGGCCCTGGCCGTTTCTCTGGGTCGGTGGTCGGGAGGGCCATTAGGTAGGGGACGGTGTGTCTGACTGGATCCGGGGCCTTGGGGGCCGGTGCTCACTGGGGGCGGGCCAGGGGGCAACTGGGGGTCCGGGGCGGTTGGGGGACTGGCCTGGGGCTGGGCGGCCGGGTTGCTGTGGTGGGGGCCGGGCCGGGGGGGTAGGGGTGCCCCGGGGTCTGGGGGCTGCCTCCCTCCAGCTCGGGGGGCCCTTCCTGGGCCTCGGGGGGGCTTGGTCGCCCTGGGCATGCCATCGGGGTCGGGCTGATCCAATGCCGGGCAGTGGGGGGGATTAGGGCTCATGGGTGTGGAGTCTGCTCTCCTTCTCGCTCTCTCCCCTCCCGCCGGGGTCTCCTTCGGGGTGGATGGGGGCGCTGTGCCTTGGACCCGACCAGGATATATGT